>NC_056749.1:565904129-566061629 GCF_019279795.1 Protopterus annectens
GGGGCACAAAGAGGGAAAGACAGCAGGGAAAATAGCTAGGGATGTGCAGGAAGGGTGTGTGGAAGGTCCATAGCTGCCCATTTCTTCTACAGCAACAGCTGTGCATATACACTGAATTTGGAGGTAGATTTGAACACTCAACCCCCTGGGTTAGGGGTGAGAACAAAAATAATAAGTTGTGATGCCAATTGGACCTGATTACATGTGTCCAGAGGACACATGTGTGAAATGGACAGCTATGTATGGGATGAGATTTTTGTTTTGGGAACAGGTTGCCCTTTTTTATTTTTTTTTCAGGTGAGAGTGGAATGTTGGGGAGGGATAGTAGGTATATTTGGGGAGGTAGGTTGGGTAGGTTAACAGACAAGACAAACAAGATGCATACAGGGGTGGTATGTGATAGATGTGGGGAGGGGTGTTGGGAAATTGGAAGCCCATGAGCCCCCTAGTGGAAACAGTGAGACTGAGGTCCCACCCATGGGCAGTCACCACTGCACCTTCACAGCCCCAAAGGTGACTGTGCCGGGGGCTGAGTCGTAGAGCCAGGCTGACCCTCTAGTTGTGACACACGGTCCTTGACCTAGCATAGGAAATCACCAAACTGCTGGTTGAACTCGCAACGCACTAAGCCCCAGACCTGGCGACAGGTGACAGGTTCCTGTCCGCGGCTGCTCCCGGGAGGGGTGAGCCCCATCCCTGAGGCAGTTCCACTTGAAGGTGGTGCAGGATCAATGGACTGTGAGGTCCCGCATTGGGCCCCAGACATGCTGGTGTCCGGTGCCACAGCCAGCTGAGGTGGGACAGGTGGGTCCACTGGGACTGGCCTTCCCAAACGTGCTATAGTGTTAGAGTTTATCATCATATGTGGGTTAGTAATAATCAACACATTCCAGGGTTAGGTATAACAGCATGTATAGATATTCCCATTAACCAGATGCAGAACAGTTGCATAGCAAGCAAAACACATGCATATATGGGACCACAGTGGTAATAAGAACAGCATGCAGGTACATTTTTGGCACCATGCCACCAATCAAATCACTGGTAAAGCAGCGGTATCAAGTCCCACAAAGTTACACTAGAGTGTTGTAGTGCGTGTAGTAATCTGACTGCGGGGCAGTAGTTGTCATTTCCTATCAGGCTCCGCGTTAGCTGATCAGTTTACACTACGACACTCTAGTGTGACTTTGTGGGACCTGATACCGCTGCTTTACCAGTGATTTGGGTATTGCTTTTTGGTTGGAACTTGTCAGGCTTCACTGGTTCTTTTTGTGTATTGGACCATGCCACCAATGTTGGAATAATTCAATATAGCATGGGAACAATTAAAATATTTATCAAACAATAGGACATTATCAGAACATTGGTGTCATTACATACCAGTTGAGCAGGGTATGTTGTTTATTGTTGGATATATGGTTGGGGGGAGAAAGATGTCAATTAACAACTAATATATTCCTGTACTCCGCATTACTTTCCTAGTCAGTGCTGTTATCTGTACCTTACAAGTCTTACTACACTACCCTATAGCCTTAGTTTGGACAGTGATTTGGCTGTTGTCATTGTTATACATGAACTGGTTTTACCTGCAGTATACACCTCTTACCTGGTATACCTGTGGAGGGAATGTTTGTTAACAATAACTGTTTCTACACATACTCCCGGATTCCAGGTTGATGTTGTGCACATAGCTATCCAACTCTTTCTGCACAGACTCTGGCCATGTGTTGACCACATGCAGGTGTAGTGGGACATATCTAGAATATTGCCCTCTTCAACCCTTAGTGACTTAGGTTCATACTAGGCTATCTGCCCTGGGGCAATTATAAGCCTAGCCCGATTCTGTATGGCTTACGCCACCCCTTGATTTGAGTATACTGTGCCCTTTTTAAGGTTTAGTTTACTGTGCCTCTGTCTAATAGTGACACGGGAGTAATCCCTGGGACAAACCTACGATCCCCCATCCACTTATCGAGATTCTTCTTGAAGAGATTCAGTGAGGTGCTCTGCCTCACCTGAACTGGAATTCTATTCCAGAGCAAAGGGAGCCTCTGGGTTATGAACCTGTCCCTCCAGCAAGTTCTATTTATTTCTGTGCTGAGGTTCAAGTCCCTCGAGCGTGTGGCTCTAAGGGATTTAGATTTACTGAGGTGGAGCATGTCCATTAATTCTGGATTTGACATAGCTTTGTATGTCAGGCATAGATCGCCTCGAAGTAGGCGGTATGCAACTGAGTAGAGCTGGAGTTTTTTTAACCGAGCAGCATATGGCATCTGTTTGAGACCCTTGATCCTCTTGGTGAGATACTTTTGGGGTCTTTCTAATTGCTGCAGTTGTCGGGTAAGGTACATCCCAAAAGGGGCATTGTATTATATGATGGGCCTGATGAGGGATGAATAAAGGGGCACGATTACCTCTCTTGATCTAGATGTGAAACCCTTTGTGATGAGGTGGGCTATGTAGAAGGTCTTTCTAACCACTTTGGCAATGTGGTTTTCAAAGGAGAGATTGCTATCAACTTGGGTCCCCAGGTCCCTAATAACTTTCTCTGTACTTAATGGGTTTCCACCTATGTAGTAATTTGTGGGCACATTGTTTTTGCCAAAGGGTATGACTATACATTTTTTGGCATTTAGCTTTAAACCATGGCGCTGGCACCAGTTATCTGTCTCTGTGAGATCTTTTTGAAGGATGTTTGTGTCAGCTGGAGAGTTGATTATGGCGCCCAGTTTGCAGTCCTCTGCGAACTTGGTGAGCCATAGTCCTCCCATGTTTGCATGTGCCTCGGAAAAGTATATACCGAACAAGAGTGGTCCCAGGACAGAACCCTGTGGAACGCCACTTGTGACCGGTTTCGAGTCTGACATGGCTCCAGCAACTCTCACTCTGTGGGTTCTGTCTTTGAGCCAGTTTGTGACCCATCTTGTGACATAGGGGTTTATATTTAAGCTGGATAGCTTGTCTATGATGCCCGAGTGGGGTATTGTGTCAAATGCCTTTGCAAGGTCCAGATAGGCTGTGTGGACTACCTTCCCTTCATCTATGGCTTTGGTGACTGTTTCAAAGAAGTCAACCAGGTTCAAAAGGCAGGATCTGCCCTTGACAAAGCCGAACTGGGTAGGATCTAGTGTCTGTAGGTCCCCAATGTCTTTGTTTATGAGCTCCATGATGATCCTCTCCATAGCCTTGCAGATTAAGCTAGTCAGGCTTATGGGGCGATAGTTTCCAGGGTCCATAGAGGCTCCACCTTTGTGGAGTGGGACCACTGTTGCTGTACGCCATTCTGTGGGCACATATCCTGTAGTGAGGCTGAGATTGTATAGCTGTTTTATTTGAGGGATTAGTTCCTCTTGTAGTTCATGTAGGACGCAACCTGGGACGCCATCTGGTCCCATGGAAGCAGTGTTTTTTGCTTTGGAGAGGGCAGCCTTCACCTGAGCATCTGAGATGTTTGGGAGGCAGCCCTCTGCTGGGATAGATACTTGCTCTTTTTGGGGGGGGGGAGAAGTTTGCACTGAACCTGTTTGCCAGGATATTGGCGATGTCTGTGGGTTCAGTGTATTTTTTGTCATTTAGAATCAACTCAGAACAAGTCTGGGAGTTGCATCCCAGGTTTCTAACATAACTGAAAAAAGCCTTAAGATTGTCTTTGGTGTCCTGTGCAATTTTTCTCTCAAAGCTGGCCTTGGAGGATTTTGAGGGATCGTAATTTTTTGCTAGTACTGATCAGAGATGCCTTCCCTATTAGGGATTTTGCTCTATCATGTAGTAGCTTCCTCCTTCTGTTGTACAGTTTATTTATGGCAGGCGTCCACCAGACTGGACACCTGCCTTTGGATGATTGGGTCTTAGTTTTGTTTGGGATAGCATGATCCATGCCTTCCTGGAGATGTCTGTAGAATGCATTTATATAGGATTCTGCAGTTTGGGCTGTAGTTTCCACTGGCCCTGGGGCCTTGAAGGATTCCACTTTGGTTTTGAGAAGTGAGAAGCTCACTTTTGAGAAGTTTTTCACTGTGGTTTTCTGGGCTGGGGGTGGGGTCGGGATGTGGACATCCAGTGAAATTAATTTATGGTCTGATCTTACCAATGAGGGATATACTTCTGGTGTGGAGCATAGAGTCCCCATGTTGGTAATGATCAGGTCTAGTATGTTGTCCCCTCTTGTGGGAGTGGTGACTAGTTGTTCCATAGCTTTTGAGTTTATAATTTCCAGGAATTTTTGGGCTAAGGTGCTGGGGCTTGAGTAGTGCTCCCAGTCAATGTTTGGGTAGTTGAAGTTGCCCAGTATAATGGTGTTCAGAGAGATCTTCATGTTCTCCAATGTTTTCAGGAAAGCCGAATGGGATTCCTGACTTTGAGAGGGTGGTCTGTAGGATGCTGTAAACTGAAAAGCAGTCTTGCCCACTGTTAGTTGCACATGGATGGTCTCCGATACTTCCTGCAATGCCACTAACCTGGAGGTGTGGATATCCTTGATAAATATGGAAACTCCCCCTCTTTTTGTGGTTTGGTCCGGGTTTTGGGGCCGAAAAGCATGATACGAGGTATAGCCTGGTAGTGCTTGGGTGATCTCTGGAGCCTTGAACCAGGTTTCTGTCACTGCACAGATATCGATGTTCTCCATACTGAGGAGCGCTTAGAGTGCGTGCATCTTGAGGTTAAGACTTCTGGCGTTTAGCAGCATTACCCTTAGTTTCTTGTTCCTTGTGCTGTCTATGGGGGTGGGTTCGACTTTTGAGCCTTGCCTAAAAAAGGCACCATGGGGGTGGCAAGAGCTTTTGCCAATATCCGAAAGCCCAGTGGTGACAGGTGCAAGCCATCCCTAGCGAAGCAACATGGCTTGTCGAGCATGTCATCCCAGGCTGACAGACACTGGATCCCCCCTGAATGACACCAAAATTTCAGCCAATTGTTAAAATCGATCATTTTGTCTTTGTACTGTGGCATCATTCTAGGTGAGGGTAAGATGCTGCTCAAGGTCAGGGTCATACCAGCCTGGGCTACATGATCAGAGAGCTCCTCTATGTCTCTTTTCAGGTAGTCCAGGGAGGTAAGTCTCAGGTCATTCACACCAGCATGTACAATGACTGAGTCATATTTGTATTTGCTTTGGAGTGACCTGAGTGCTTGCGTTATGTGTCGGATCCTAGCACCCGACAGGCAGCTCACCGTGACCTTCTCTTTATTCAGCCTGGTGAGTGGGACGTCAGTGTGTCTGACAATAGAGTCACCTATAACAAGAGTATCAGGTGTGTTATTCAGCCTTAAGGGCTGTGGCTGCTTGGCACACTGACTTTGTGGGTTATGTGTTGTGTGTGTTTTGTTTTGAGGTAGTGTTTGCTTGGATGTCTGCTTTGGAGGTCTGTGTTGCTTAGGTAGATTTTTATTTAGAGCCTCTGAGTATGTTTTTGTGTATTTATGTGTTTGGTTCGCTGATGTGGTGGGACTATGTGATACTGGCATTGTGTTGTGTGAGGTTATCTTCTCCTCCTGACTGGTTACACCAGTTTTGAGATGAGAGAGCTCAGCCTCCAA
The DNA here is from genome assembly GCF_019279795.1 of Protopterus annectens. Lineage (NCBI taxonomy): Eukaryota > Metazoa > Chordata > Ceratodontiformes > Protopteridae > Protopterus > Protopterus annectens. The sequence goes on from NC_056749.1 coordinate 565,909,668, forward strand.
TTTGGCTAAATAGTTGCATCTCTCACATATATTTGAACCTGTTTGGAGGAGGAGAGGGTTGTCCGTGTACATGAGACAGTTGTAACATTGCCTCAAACTTCCCAGATTCACCAGCTGGACTGGAGAGGAAACCATTGACTGACCTTTGGACATGCTAGAGTAACAGGGAAACTGAATTTAAGACAGACCAATAGAGGACAGGGTAATCGTAGAGAGTATAAGAGTAAGTAGTGCTTATGGTTTAATAGTGCTAACTTGTAGGATTACTTAATTGGACCAGTGAAGGGCCTTAGAATGAGAATATGGTGTTTAAATTGAGAGATAGAGCAGTTCTAAGGGAAAAAGTGAAGAGCAGACTTTGTGGAGCCAGGAATAGTTTAAACCCAATTAGGCGGCGCTATCCATTGTTGCGCTATGCTCAAAAACGCGCAAAACCGCAAAAGAGGGTTTTAAGAGAGGAAGATGAAGGAGTTTTGGAATTGTCCCAAAATGGCCAATAAAACTACAGTTTCAAGTCAGTAACCACTCCCACAGGGGCAGGCAGGCTGCTCAATGTTTTTCTCTGCCACTGAACAACAGAGAGACTTTCCTTTAGCCCAAGCAAAAATGGCCTCACAGAAACTTACAAACAGTTCAAGAACAGCAAGCCTGTAACTGAACTTTTTAAATCTCAGAAAAGTGGGAAAAAGCAAGATTTTTTGTTTTTTGTTTTTCAGAGATAGCAGAGGTTAACAAGTATCAACAAGTTATAACAGTGCAGTAAATGACCCCACACGAGTGCTAGGCCAAAGACAGATAAAATGCAAGTTTTGAGAAAAAAACGATTTTAAAAATAAGTGCAAACAGGAAATTCAGTAAACAGCTCTAGGTTGTGCTCTAAATACAGTTACTAATGCAGAAATCAAATTTAACAAGCCAGAAAATGCTCAAAATAGGCGGCTATGCAGAAAAACTTAGCAAATAAACAGAGGAAAAATACTTAAAGTCTCAAAAGTGGCTCCTTTCTTCTCTCAGCATTTTCTCCTCTTGGTGGGTGCTTCACCAACAGCCAACAAGCCTGAAAAGATGCCAAAACCACAAGGCAACCAGGTTTTAAGAGAGGAATATGAAGGAGTTTTGGAATTGACCCAAAATGGCCAGTAAAACTACAGTTTCAAGTCAGTAACCACTCCCACTGGACTTGACACACACATATACATGCTTTCCAACACTGTTATATTATGTAGCACAGTGTTGGTGACAGTGATACTTTATTATTCAGAGAAACTGCAACACTCACAATTCCCTAAAATACCAATGTAAACAGCACCAATACAGGGTATAATGTTTTTTATTTCTCAGCAAAGTGTTTGTATCCAACGTACCTGTGGGAGCAATGTTTGTTAGCACTACATGAATGTTGCCACACAAAGTTCCAGATTACACATTAGTATTATGCACCTACATCTCACTCTGTTACTGTACACACTCTGGTCACAGCTTGACAACATGGGGGTGAAGATAGGACATACTTGGTTTTTTACTCTCCTAACAGTTTCCAGAGTTGTTACAGTGACAGGTTTGTTCTCATAGATGTTTAACAATCACTTACATTCCCTGTTTGCTGGCTAAACATCTGGGATCATCCCATAGACTTACCAGGGGGACAGGCAGCAGATATGGGCCCATATACTGGACATTCTGGTTTCATCTGTACAGTTGTGGGGTATGCTTCTGTATGCAGCCTACGTTCGCTCCCAGGATTCAGACCATGGCTGTGTCTGCTACAACTTAAACACTGTCCATCAGAGTTGTGTGTGCTATATAGATATTGCTGTATATCTCCTATCTGCTGTCTGTCTTATAATTCTCCTGTACTTTTGCGTTCTGACCTTGTATTACAACACTCTTATACAGATTTCCTAGACAGTTATATTTTGTAGGACAGTATGGGTGACAGTGATGAGTAATACCTCATTATTCAGAGCAACTGCATCAGTCACAATGCCATACAGTACCAGTGTAAACAGTACCAGTACAGGGTATCATTCTTGTATTTCTGGGCACAGTGCTGATATCTCACAGACATGTGGGATATACGTTTGTTAGCACTACCTGAATGTTGCCACACACAGTACCAGATCCCACATTACTATTATGCACATACATCTCACTCTGTTACTGTACACACTCTGGCCACAGCTTGACAAGATGGGGGTGTAAATGAGACATACATGGCTTCTTAGTCTCATAAAGTTTTGGGGAGTTGCTAGTGTGTTAACTTTGTTCTCATAGATGTGTGTCAATCAGTTGTATTTCCTGTTTGCTGCCTATACATCTGGGATCATCCCACTGATTTCCCAGAGGGACAGGTTGACAGGCAACAGATATGGGCCACTTTACTGGACATATCTGTACAGATGTGGGGGATGAGTCTGTATGCAGACTACTACCACTGGCAGGATTCGAACCATGGCTGTGTGTGCTAAAAAAACAACAGTTCATATCTCAGTTGCATGTGCTATTCAGGTTTTGTTGTCTGCCTTTTCCCTGTTTTCTGTCTATGTGTCTTTCAGTTGTACTAAATGGCCTCTGGGGATTACACCAGTCATATATGGGCATTCCTACACATTCTATTTATGGTGCACGGTGTGGGTAACAGTGCTTAATACAACAGTACTATTATGTGAATGCAAATCTACATTACCATATGATACCAGAGTATACACATGCAGTCCAGCAGTTAGACCTTTATTGTCAGGTGTAGAATATGAACAGCCAAAAGCATGTGTTTCAAGGAAATTGAGCATGTGACAGTTTGTATAAACTGAGATGTACTGAGTACTGTGAACTCTGAACTGTGAGTAATGGAAAAATACCGAACAAACAAGAGTCTGCCTGAAAGCAGGAAATGTGCATTTTATGGAAGTGTATCCGACTCTCTCTTCTGCCTGGAGATATGATGATGTGAATTGTCATATGTTTACGGGTAAACCTTTGATTGGTTAATTGCCCTGTATAATGATTTAATTGGTTCACTTTTATATTTTTGTACTGTCAGCAATATCACCAGTATATAAGCTTGTTTATTCCTTTGTTCTGGGAGTCTCTCTGGTGCTTTCCATGAGGCTCCTGCATGTTTGTACTGTAGTTAATAAAAGCCACTGAAAGAGAGAAATAACTGTATCTGTCTTCATTCTTAAAGTAATTTACGACTTAACAACTGGTGCTGTTTACTCGGATCTGAATTAAGAGCAAGCTGCAGCAGTCGAGAACTGAACGAAATACTGCTAAAAGGGCCCACAACAGATTTTTCTGTTTCTGTAGTATTTCTTTCATTTTTCTGTCCCTGTCTGCTTTCTAAAGTTTTATGAACAAAATTTTTTTATTTTATCTGACAAAGTTATGATTTCTCTCCTTCAGTCGTTTTAAGGTAAGTGGCATGTATTTCTTTTCTGCTTTGAATGCGCAGTATGAGAGTGGGGTTAATACGGAAAATACTGGCGTCATACGTATGAAAGGAGGAATGATAGTGGGGTAATAAGACATTTTTATAATGCCTTAGCTAGACCTGTGTTAAACAGGTATAGCTTATTGTGTGAGAGTGGGGTAACAAGACGTTTTCATAATGCCTTAGCTAAACCTGTGTTAAACAGGTATAGCTCCTTGTATGAGAGTGGGGTAACAAGACGTTTTCATAATGCCTTAGCTAAACCTGTGGTAAACAGATATAGCTTATCGAGTGATAGTGGGGTATTGAGTGAAAATGGGAGCGAGTGCAGGAAAAATAAATGAGCCAGGAAAAAGGCACACCAGCTGGTTATATGTTTTATCGGGTGTCCCGGGACAGTTGTATGTTTTTAGATCAGTGGATCGCCCTTACTAAGGATGATGGCGATCTTGCTTTTCTGGAAAATGGTAGTTTTAATAAAGATGTTCTCACTAATTTATGAAAAAAGTTAAAAACGAAAGGAAAAATACCAGGGTTGTGCTGGGCAGCTTTTAATGATTGGATGTGTGAGGCAAAAGAATGAGAAAAAGATTCGGTCGTTAGTAGTCTTAAGGGTAGTCAACAAAAGTTAAAAGAGCAGATAAAGGAACTGCGACAAACTACTAAGAATCTAGATATAGCTAATGGTAAACATTTAAAAGAACCACCCTTTAAGGGATTATATCCGGTACAAGAATTAAATAAATTACAGATACCTGAATCATCTGAAGATGATAATCCATGGTTCCCCCCACCCCCTACGGCTCCTCCACCACAATATCAACCTTCACAACTACAGGATGGAACTGTTAGCTCCACAATACAGAGTGAAGGCCGGTGGAGGGAAGACCAAATCATTCCTGACCCCAGATGGGGAGATCAGGTGATCGGAGGCCAGTCTAGTCGCCTGGCTATAGAACAACCTGACCAAATAGATACAGGCAAATCATCCCCTAGAGTAACCCGCTCTAAGATAAAGAAACAGCACAAAAGAAAAGTGCAAATGCTTTTTGACCCTAGGTCCAGTCAGCCGAAAATACCTCAAAACAGGAAAACGGTATATTCACACAAGGGTAAATATTATAAGCAATGCCCAATTGTGATTAAGGACAAGGATGGTTACATTAGTCCAGATAAATCTAATCAAAGCTTTACTTCTGATTCGAGCACAAGCTCATCAGATGAAGCAGGAGTATTTCCACTGAGGGAGGTTCCAAATCCAGCACATGCTAGAGATGCGGAAAAAACGGCTACTGTAGTAGTACCTAGGGCGTGGTTGGCAGTTGATTTTCAAGCTGTTACTAAATAACTTCCGCCCATTCGTAATAACCCAGCAAAGTTTCAATGAGTATTAGCTGGACACATATGTTTACAAAATCCTACTATAGAAGAAGTTAAAGCAGTCCTCCAATATGCTGTTCCAGCTGATCTGATGAAACATATCTGGGATCATGCTAATGTCCCCACCCCAATACCAAAGCATAACACACAAGGGGAAAACTGTTTTGAAGCAGTCAGACAATGAATAGTTGATGCTATCATCGTCATAGTGCCACCTACCCCAAATTGGTCTAAGATTAAGTCAGTCATACAGAGAGAAGATGAACCTATAGATTAATAACTAACAATGACTTACTGATGCCTTTGAGGCATATTCCAGATACCCAGAGCCCACCGAAGGGCCAGCACAGAGCGGGCTGTCAGCTGCTTTTGTGGATGGGTTACACCCTCAAGTGAGAGATAAATTAAAAGAAGTATGTTTGAATTGGCCTAGTCTGGGCCTGCATGAGTTAGTTCAGCAAGTACAATACCTATCTGACCATTTGGCTAAAGAAAAAAAGGATTTACATGAAAAATTAGTACAAGCACAAATTCAAATGTGTAATGCTTTGGGCCAACCCGGTCACCGAGGTAGAGAACGAGGGCGGGGAAGAGGGAGGGGTAGAGGTCACAGTCCAGCTACTCAAAATAAACAAAACTATCAAGGTACGCAATCGACCCAACCCCAGAATCCCAGTAATCAGACTGAATGTTTCAATTGTGGCCAGATAGGCCATTGGAAAAATGAGTGTCCATATTTGGGTGAACAACCTGCACTATACACTGAGGCACCACAACAATGGAATTCTAACTGGACGCCAAACCCTCGACAGCAACCACAATGAAGGTTCCCTGAACAGAAACAACAGCAGTTGTACCCCTTCCTTCTTGTGGATCAGGACTGGCCACATGTTATGTTACTTGTTAAAAATAAACCATATCCATTTTTGATTAATACCGGAGCGACTAAATCTATGCTAACTAGCAGAACGGCCATGAATATTCCACTTTCTAATAAAGTAACTAAAGGAGTATGTGTCTCCGGTATATCTATTGAGTATTCTGAAACCGTCCCAGTCCCAATAACTTTGGGACCGTTGCGGGATAATCATGCGTTTTAAGTAGGACCCTCAGCACCTTTAAATTTATTAGGAAGTGACTTGCTTTGCAAAATGGGGGCCACCATTTTTTGCACAGCTGATGGAGTTTATCTCCAAGTACCTTCAGGCCAACAGGACACAACTTTAGCAGCATTGGATAATACCATTACATTACAACCGATGTGTATTCAGTCAGATTCTAACAGAAATGAAGATTTACACTCCTTACCCTCTTACTTGTGGACAACTCATGATAATGATGTAGGATTTTTTACTTCTGCTATCCCTGTAAAAATAACTCTAAAACCTGGAGCAAAGTTGCCATGAGTACCACAGTACTCTCTGACGGCTGAGGCTATCTCTGGTATAGCTCCTGTTATTTCTGCACTAGCACAGCAAGGGATAATAGTACACACCACAAGCCCATGTAACACTCCAATATTACCAGTAAAGAAACCTGGTAAACAAGCTTACAGATTTTTGCAGAATTTACGGAAAGTTAACAAAGCGGTTATGCCTGTCTTCCCAATTGTGCCAAACCCAGCTACTATTTTAAGCTGTAACCCACCTACAGCTAAATGTTTTACAGTAATAGATATTTCATCAGCTTTTTTCTCTATTCCAGTACATTCGGATAGTCAGTATTTGTTTGCTTTTACCTACAAAGGGCAACAGTATACTTGGACCCAGTTGCCCCAGGGGTATGTAGAATCCCCGACTTTATTTGCAAGGGAAATGGATAGACAATTACAAGATTTACAACTACCATCATGATCAGTTCTAGTCCAGTATGTGGACGATATACTTATAGCCTCCCCAGACAGTAATGCCTGTAAAGAAGATTCTCTTTTAGTGTTAAAATTTTTAGCCGCATGAGGATTTAAAGTAAATAAATCAAAACTACAATATTGTCAAGTTAAAGTACAGTATTTGGGACACATTATTGAAATGGGTTCTTGTCGGATACTCCCAAACCGTATCAGTTCTATTGAAAATGCACCACGTCCTGTAACCCAGAGGCAACTTAGAGGGTTCCATGGTCTAGTAGGATACTGCAAACAGTGGGTATCTAATTTTTCAGAAATTACCGCCCCTCTGTTGCAACTCTTGAAAAAAGACATTACAGATCCTCTACCCTGGACATCACAGCATGATGAGGCTTTTCAGGCAATCAAAACAGCCCTGGTAAATCCTCCTGCCTTAGGGTTACTGGACTATTCTAAACCTTTTGTTTTCTTTTGTTGCGAATGAAATAAGACTGCTCTGGGTCTCTTAACCCAGCAACGCACTGGAGGATACCGACCAATTGCTTACTATAGCACTCAATTGGATCCGGTTGCTTCTGGTTACCCAGCTTGCTTACGGGCTGTGGCAGCTGCTGCCGTCTTGGCAGACATGGCAGCTCCACTAACCCTGGGACATGACACTGTACTAGCAGTCCCACATGCTGTTCAAGCCTTGCTTCTGAAAACTAAAACACAATATCTTTCAAAAGCATGCCTTACTAAGTATGAGATAAGTTTAATGGGAAATCCTGCTTTACAAGTTAGACGCTGCCCACCACTAAACCCTGCCTCTTTAATACCAACCTCAGACGAGGGTGAACCACATGATTGTGTGCTAGTGGTTAACTCTGTTCTTTCTCCTAGGCTGAATTTATATGATACTCCTTTGCAAAATCCTGATTTAGTTCTTTTTGTTGATGGATCCGGTTTAAGAACAAACTCTGGAAAATTCCAAGCTGCTTGGTCAGTCTGCACACCAACTGAAGTATTACAATCAGCACGATTACCTACAGGTGCCTCCGCACAGGCCGCGGAATTAGTGGCATTATCACATGCATGTAAACTAGCTAAAGACAAGTCTGTTACTATTTATACTGATTCCCGTTATGCCCGTGGTGTTGTTCATGATTTTGGCATATTATGGAAAGAACGAGGGTTCTTAACATCCTCCAGAACACCCATTAAAAAACATTTTTATATCAATAATTTATTACAAGACTTAGTGTTACCTTTTGAAATTGCTGTTGTTAAATGCGCAGCCCATCAATCAAATGACACTTTCGAAAGTAAGGGCAATAATTTTGCTGACTGGGCTGCTAAACAGGCTGCTTTCTCACAAACTGTTCAGGGTCACTTTCTGCAGCTGTTACAATCTATGAAAACTTTTGATGAAACAGTGCTAAAAGCTTTACAGAATGAGGTTTCAGAATCAGAAAGAAAAACATGGCTGGCTCAAAATTGTTGTAAAAGCTCTGATTTAATTTGGCAACATCCAGATGGCAGATTGGTCTGCCCCTTATCCATGCTAAATTCCCTCATTAAAGCTTATCATTTGCCAGCCCATGTTGGGGTACAAGCTTTAATAAAACAAATCTAAAAGGATTGGTTTGCCCCAAAGCTTTCTGCTTCTGTACAGCACTTTGTGAGCGCATGCTTCATTTGTTTACAATACAATATTTCCAAAGGCACAATGGCTCCCACACAGCCCTTACCAAAACCATTGGGACCATTTTGTGTTTTGCAATGGGATTTTATTGAATTACCACTTTGTGCACGTTTTAAATATGTTTTAACTGTTGTTGATGTTTTTTCTGGATGGTTAGAAGCATACCCTTGTGCGAAAAATGATGCTATCTCAGTTGCTAAGAAACTTTGTTATGAATTTATACCTCGATTTGGTGTTCCTTGTTATATATATTCAGATCGTGGAACACATTTTACAGCTCAATTAACTGACTCACTGTGTACTATGTTGGGCATCGCTCTAAAATTTCATTGCCCATACAGACCACAAGCATCTGGAATCATTGAACGCATGAATCAAACACTGAAAACTAAACTAGCAAAAATTACTACTGAAACAGGCCTCACTTGGGTACAGGCCTTACCACTAGCTTTGCTCTCTATGAGAGCTCAAGTACATCCTACTAAAGGTCTTTCTCCTCATGAAATCCTAATGGGCCATCCTATGCACATGCCCATGACTCCACCACCACCCTTTTCTGAGTACGATGCGTTTGATCATGATGTCATTGTATACTGCACTTCTCTTGTTTCTTTATTACAGTGTTATCACTGCCAAGTAGCAGCGGCACAACATAACCCTGATCCTTTCATGTCTTCTGAACTACAACCAGGCAATTGGGTGTACGTTAAGTCTTTCTCCAGAAAAACAGCACTGCAACCTCATTGGAAGGGGCCCTACCTAGTTCTATTGACAACCTCTTCAGCAGTACGATTACAAGGCTCACCCACCTGGATTCATATATCACACGTTAAGAAAGTCGTCCCTTCCGAAGATCAAACACCTCTACCTTTCACAGCTCCAGATTCTCCACCTATCACTTCCCGTACTCTAAGCCATACTGTCCCTGCACCTGATAATGTCCGACATTTCTTCAATCGGAACATTACTCCATTCCAATACAATTCAACCGAAACCACAATTTCCACAAAAGTACTGTACAGCTATTTCGGTGGTTATTTTTGTTGTTCTCATATTTCTACTGTGGCTATTTCTATTTTCTGCTACAGTAACACCTCATGCCAAAAGAACTGCATGGCATCCACCATTCAATATCTACCAAGCTATAAAATATACTTATGCATCATCCCTTAATGTCTCCAATTTCTGGATCTGCACTGCCATTCCTGTGGTTCATAGGGGATTGATGCTAAATATAGTTCCTTTAGGGATTGAAGAGACATGGATGAATCTGATCTATGACACATCAAGAGTTATTTCAAAACACAAAGTAGCATTACAGTTGTCTGTCTGTCAAAATGGAACTGTGTGTTTTCAAAAACTTGATAAAACCAGAGTAGGGTGGAGCCATTGCAAAAAAAAACAGTGGTATATAACTGCACTGCATGGGGTTGTGTAACAGATTTCTCACCTATATTAAGAATTGTTAAAAACTCTATAGCTAACTTTTCCCAGAAAATAGAAATGGTCTACTGGAAAATGTTTGAAGGGCGGCAGAATACTGGGAATCACTTTAAGTCTATCAATATCATCATTAAAGTAGAGAACTGTTATTTTGTGTGCAGAAGAAAAGCATATAAATGGCTACCAGGAAACTGGTCTGGCAGCTGTTTCCTGGGTTACCTAGTTCCAGCTATCCGACATGTATCTACATTACCTAAGGGAAAAATTTGAAATGTTCGAGAGGTCAAGAAGCCTGCCAATCCGGTAGGCCAAGTAGATGGTTCATGGATCTATCATCATGACTTAGCCCATGCTAGTACCAAAGGACTGTCCCATATGGACTTGGGTGATGATGTAATATCATGGGCTGGTATAATTCCATCATATGGAGCAGTGAAATCAATTTGGGAACTGAGAAAGTTATCTAAACTGTTCGAAATTTTGAGCAATGCTACATTTTCTGCCATAGAACTAGTAACTGATGAGGGCTGTAGTACTCCAAAACCGTATGGCCCTCGATTTCACCCTAGCGGCGAAAGGAGGAACTTGCGCTCTAATCCAGGAGGAGTGCTGTACATTTATTCCTGACAATCAGCACAAAATTGAAAGTCACCTTGAACTGATTCAGAGAATTTCCAAACTCTCAGCGGCCAAAGAGGCTGATAGCTCAACATGGGCTTGGTTGACCAACCTGTTCTCAGGTTGGGGAGGTGGACTGTTGAAGCTGATTTTGTTAATTGCAGTATTAGCAGTTGATGCTTTCATTGTCTTATTTCTAATCAAAGCACTGATCTTGAAATTAATGTCTTCAAAAACTGTGAAGAAAGTGCCTAAATTTTATATGCCTGCAACTATGACTGTAGATAATGAAATGAAAATGTCTCTCAATGATGAAAAGACTAGTAGCATGGTTATGCTAGATGTGTGGCAAATGTATGACAGATTAAATGATGATGCTTACACAGCATCAAATGGGGGATTGTAGAATATGAACAGCCAATGCATGTGTTTCAAAGGAATTGAGTATGTGACAGTTTGTATAAACTGAGATGTACTGAGTACTGTGAACTCTGAACTGTGAGCAATGGAAAAATACTGAACAAACAAGAGTCTGCCTGAAAGCAGGAAATGTGCCTTTTATGGAAGTGTATCCGACTCTCTCTTCTGCCTGGAGATATGATGATGTGAATTGTCTTATGTTTACTGGTTAATTGCCCGGTATAATGATCTAATTGGTTCAGTTTTATATTTTTGTAGTGTCAGCAATATCATCAGTATATAAGCTTGTTTATTCCTTTGTTCTGGGAGTCTCCCTGGTGCTTTCCATGAGGCTCCTGCACGTGTGTGCTGTAGTTAATAAAAGCCACTGAAAGAGAGAAAGAACTGTGTCTGTCTTCATTCTTAAAGTAATTTACGACTTAACATAGGCTATTGCGCTTTTATTTACATACATACTATATGAGTCTCTTCCTGACATATTCTCTGGTGTATGCAGTACTTGTCTTAAACAATACAGGTTTTATACAGGCAATTAATTTACTAATACTTTAGATTTATTTCCTATGACAGTACATGCAAGAGTATTACTGACCTCCCTCATGTTGCAAACTCTCCAGGTGACTGCCATGGGCCTCCTGGTTTGCAGCCCGCTCGATTGCAGCTGTGGAGGACATAAAAGGAATATTTAGCCATACCTATCCATGATATACATGAGCTGGCAATTATTACACACATAGTGGGGTGATACTTACACACAGCTGGGACATCCCCTGCCATTCTAGCCTCTTGTATCCATTGCTCCAAGAGGTCCCCCTTACACTGCTTCAGGTTGACATAGTGATGCCTGACCTGCTCACCAGTTTCAGGTATGCCAGTGGCACTGGTGAGGTCACAGGCAAGCTGGTCCCAGACATCCACCTTATATTGGGAGCCCTGGTAGTGGCCCTGCAGCAGTCTCTGCTCATGGTCTTTGACAAGGAGCCCTGCCATAACTCTGGACTCTTGGATGCACCAGCACTGCGCCTGAAAGTGCACACCCTCTCCCCTTCCTGACATAGTGCCTGCAAGGAAAGCTACAACCAATTATGAGTTGTATTCCCGCCTCTTGGGTTTAAGTAGGGCCGATTTCCTGCACTTTTTCATGATTGGCCGGTTTTGAAAAGGCTAAGCTATGGGCAAACCTGCTTACCTAAGGTTGGCAGTGTTTAAAGGGATATAAGACTGGGCACATTGAGTTAGCTGGCCTACACATTGCTTACACCTCCTAAGCTGGCCTGTGCAATACTTACCATTGCTTACATTTGACTTTGCATTATATTTTCTTTTTGGCATTGATTTATTATTCATTATATCTTACATGTATGCCTGGTATCCATGATTCATGTGTATGTACACTGTATGGGGTCCTTGTGTTTTACTGGGGACTTCAGTACTCTATTACAATTACACCTGACTTCTGGGCTTACTGCTGTACTCCAGTTCACATATTTATGTTATGTAGTGGGTTATGGAACATATGTCTCTATACTGATTCCTTTCACAGGTTCAGTTTGATTTTACTATAGTGAAGACTTGTTTGCTGATACCTCATTCTGCTGTACTGCTGTAATGGCTTGGTGGTTAACTTCTGTGACTGTAGTGTATACGGTCCTGGGTTCAAGACCTGCAAGGCTGTTTATTTTGTTGCTGGGCAGAATAAAGACATTGGATACAGAGTGATTAAGGCACTTTTGAGCAGTTGTAAGCGGGTTTGCGCGAGGGTAAGCACTGCTAACCTCCGGTTAATGATACTTACAGAGAGTTAGCTTCCAAATTGCTTAACCTGTGTGTGCATTGCTTACCCCCATGCAAATGGGCTTAAACCCGCTTACTAGTGCTTACATATGCTTACTACTGCTTATTGGTGCTTAAACTTGCTTACTAGTGCTTTATTCATTATGACACTGACACCTCACATGTGCATTTAATGCAGTACTCCAGTTCACAAATATATGTTATTTAGTGGGTTACGCAGCAAAAATATTGGTCATAACGTGCTTTGCCATGGAAAATGGAATGTGCTGCAGTGGGACTCGAACCAGGAATGCATGCTCGTAAGGCAAATGCTCTGCCCACTACACTATTGCTATACTGCTTCATTTGCATATATCTTCCTTGTTATCCTCTTCAGCCATTTAAGCTGCATTAACCGTAGCTAAGCATTGGGCACACTCGCACACCTATGGTTAGCTTTAATCAGAAGTTTAATAAAAAAAGGTTTGTTCATTTTATTTGTATTTACTTGCTGTTGTACACGAGGGGGAATGTCGGTGGGGATATGCGGACACCTATGAGCGGTCTAGTTCATTTATTAGGCCTTTCTGCTGTTCTTCATTGCGGGGTCATGTATATTCTGAGAGCTGTGCTCTCAGACATGCTCCCTGCACTCTTACAAGCTCCATGTAAGATTAGAAGCTCAGGCAGCGCTCCTCATTAATATGCCTGGTACACTGCCGTCCTGCTCCTAAATGGCTACTTCCGTGCAGGACTAAGCTAGTCCTGCACGGAAGATTAGTATATCCGGAGAACTATTCTGCTATCTAGGTTTATAGTACTGTTTTAAACTATCCCTGATGTTACGCCTTGTTCTGCAGTCTTTTGCTGTTTGAATTATGCTGAGAGGTTAGGTTGATGGGGCCTGTAACTTGTTTAAAATGCCTAATGAAAATTTTGAATGTATATTATGCAAACCCTGTTTCACTACTATTGTGTATAACCACAATGTTCAACTCACTGATGCAATGACTTCAGTTTTTTTTCGTTGTCCGTAGTTATTGTGTTGAAAGTCTGGGAGTGTGGTTAGGGCCTGTGAGAATGTTGCAGTGTTCAGTGTTTGCCTGGAGTTTTTTTAATGGGGGGGTCACATACTCTATAAGCACATTGTTAATGCTATGCCTTTGTTTTTTGTTTTCACTTCATCCGGAATTGTTGTGCCGAGACTTTGGGGGGAATGAGAATTCTGCAGAATGTACTAATATCTTAATGCATGCTAATGCAAACACTGTTCTGCTATCTAGGTTTATAGTACTATTTAACTATCCCTGTGCAGTGTGAAACTTATCTGGGTGTGGCATATAATGTTTATTTCCATAGACAACAGTGCATCTTCTTTGAATATCCCTAAGGCCAGTTACCCTTTGTTTACTAAGTGGTACCAGTGGTGGCAGTCAGACTCATATTGCTGGTTTCATATCAAAGCAAATACCTATGGCAGCAGTTTAGGAACTACAGCTCATAAATCAGGTTCTTTACACATTAACTGATGGCAGCAGATGGGATTATATGCCATGTTAACCCTATATTAATTGGTAGGCAACAGATGAATCCTATAAACTGGACTTGTGTAGCCTATAAAAATAAATTTGGTCACCAACCAAAGAAATGTGAATAACCTTGCAGCCACATGGTAAATATACAGCAATATATATTTCACAGGGGTTATTTTATTATCTACAGGTAAGTATGAATTATATGGAGTATAGAATAATGCCAGTGTCACAGCTGACAAAAGAGTGCAAAACCATTGGAATTTCATATGCTGTTATAGCCAATGAGGACAAGATGCCACCCTTGTCTGCAACTGAGATGCAGTCCACTGAAACCGAAAACAACTAGGCAGTGGCTATAGGCGTAGAACATGTAGCAAAGTAATTTAATTCATCCCTAGATAACATTCAAATGTAAACTTCTATGAAAAGTCTTGAGCTAGAGCTGGATGTAAAAAGTCTTAAAGCAGTTGAGTGAAAGAAGCAGCTTGAGGCACAGGAGAGAAAGAGAGAAGAAGCAAGAATCTGATGGAAGAAAAAAGCAGCATCAATAAGAATAAGAGTAAGAAATGCTGGTACTTTGTCAAAGGCACATGAATACTGAGGAAAACTGAATCCTAGACACAAATGACTATACCAAATTGCTTCCTCAGTTTAAAAAGAAGATGACTTTGATAGCTCTTGATTGGCATTTAAAACAGGTGTAATCAACACAAAGGTGTCCAGGGGCAATGGGTGAAGTCTTTAGCTTCTCTGCTCATGGATAAGGCAATGCTTGCTGTATCATAATTAAATGATGTGGATTGTCTTGACAATTTAAAGGTGAAACAAATGTCTTGTTTAACTGATTTTAACTGGCTTCTGAAGCTTAAAGAAAAAGTAGAGACAGATGACAATGTGAATGACTATATTACAGAAATAAGCCATTTAATTTCATAAGTATTTAATAGATACAAAGGCACCACATTTGAAATGCTAGGAGAAATTATGATAAGGGAACAAGCACTTGGAACGTTACACAACACAAGGATATGGTCAGCGGATCTGGAGTGTAACACTGCTAAGGAAATGAAGAAAAGGGTGACCTCTGTCTACCCAGCAGAGTAGATATACACAAGAAGGAGGTACCCAGCATCACACATGGGTAGAAGAAAGTCCACAAGGGCAGTCTAAACCTTTACAGTAGGTTGTACAAGCAAATGAAGGAAACACTAGCTCAAATATATTACAAAATCTTGGAGAAAAATGTTTTTATTGTAACCAGATGTAGAATGTAAGGCCCAAATGTCCACTGTGCCAGGATATGTAACAAAAGCCATGTAAGGAAGTTATTAAATGCAGCAACATTATAACAGCAGGTTGTCTTGAAACTTCAAATGGTTCAGGATATCTCAAGCACCTGTACCTTATCCCGGTAGAGGGTAGAGAAACTATTGATAAGAGGGATAATACAGTCAATAAAACTATTGTTAAGCCTGCATTTGCTAGAGAGAAACATTATCTACCTGGCAGTCCACTCCATTTAAAGACATACATAGGAGAGACAGTTTTCAAGTGTCATTGGCCCAAGTGCATTTAGAGTTGGGGGGAGGGTTGGGAGACAAGTAGGTGGCAGTGTTTGGTGATATCACAGGAGGTGTTAATACATAATGACCTTGATAACATATTACCTTGTGTATGTGATTACATGCAGCTAAGCAGAGAGGGAAACATATGGGAATGGTAGAATGAGTGAGAACCACATGGTGTCCACAGCTCTAGCATAAGTTAGTAATGTGGTGACTTCAAAAAAAGGAGCTAGGTGGTAGTGATAAACTAAAATAAACTAGAGCCACAGGTGGTAGAAACCACTTGACTTCCTTAGAAAGGAATTATTTCAGTGGAAGAAACAGTTGATAGCAGTGAATATAAATCTGAGACATAGTTATCAAAAAAGTATTGGACTTTCATTAGAACAAAGATTGAGGAGAATTACAAAAAAATGAGTTAAGGTAGATGCAGCTCTCTGACCCCATTTTTATAAAATTTGAATGTGAAAAGCCAAGTGAGGCTCCTAATCTTCAAAAGACTAAGGCAGTGTGAATATTGGAAAAAGAGGTTTCTGTATAAAAAGTGGATGCCTAAAGACAGCTAGAGGGAGATGTGATGCAGAAGGTGGTACTCCAAAGGATCTGACATTAGGCACAACTCTTCATATACCATACTATTCCTTTTTTACAGACCATATTAGCATAAAGTAAAGAGGTACTGAAGAAAGCACACTTAGTTCCAAAACAGTTCATGTCTTAAGCCTTTGATATGAAATAAATACATTTCTATTTCAGCACAACTGGTGTGAATTGAACTTGCCAGTTTGTGGAGTATTTCTAGTCATAGCCTATATCAGCCATTCGTTTTTCAGGCCACATCAGCATAAAGAAAACAAAAAAGGCTTATACAAAATGTCTTATGCAAAAGTTCAACTGACCAGGTATTACAAAAGATGCAAAAGGGTACTGCAAACATTATAATCAATGCCAATTTATTGTTAAGACAGCAGATAAAGCTAGGGTATACCCAAATGCCACAACCTAAGAAACAGTCAAAAGGTAGGATTAACTAACAGGACAAATAGATAACAGGTAAAAATGATAGAAGTGTGCCATCCTGTCACCTATAACTCTGTGGGTCTTTCCAAACAAGGAATTGGGAGAGTGTAAAATGAAATGTCTATCTTATTTGATACTTTGCTTCTTGAGGATTTTTCAACAAAACTTGCTTAAATGTAGAAACGAGTGAAATGCACGAGAACTATAATAATATTGGAAAATTATGTTCTATCAAAACATATGCAAGTTGTACTGAAGGTAAACTTGAATCAAGAAAAAAAGTGAGAAAATTGCTTACTTAGTCTATTTTCTGTTCATATTCATTTTTTCTAGTAATTTAGCTAGTGTGTCTTAGTTTAGTAGTTATAGGCCTATTATCATGTGCCTTTTGAGGGAATAGACCTTAAGACATGGTTTTGGCATGCTTGAATGGAAGTTGACAATGCATGTGGTTAGAGAAAGATTAAATTAAGCCCCTGGGCTTCCGGATATTGGCAAAGGCTCTTGCCACCCCCATAGTGCCTTTTTTAGGCAAGGCTCAAATGATAAACCTACCGCCCTAGAAAACAAAAATGGAGAAAAACTAAGGGTAATACTGCTCAATGCCAGAAGTCTAAACCTCAAGATGCACGCCCTCGAAGCCCTCCTCAGTATGGAGAACATCGATGTTTGTGCTGTGACTGAAACCTGGTTCAAGGCTCCTGAGAGCACCCCAGCACTATCAGGTTATACCTCATATCATGCGTTCGGCCCCAAAATCGGACTGAACTACAAAGGAGGGGAGTATCCATATTCATAAAGGATACCCACACCTCCAGGTTAGTGGCAATGCACGAAGCATCGGAGACCATCCAGGTGCAATTAACCATAGGTAAAACTGCCCTACAGTTTGTAACATGCTACAGACCACCTTCTCAAACTCAGGAAACCCACACAGCCTTCCTGAAGACACTGGAGAGTATAAATGTCTCTCCAAACACCATCATATTGGGTGACTTCAACTACCCAAACATAGACTGGGAACATTACTCAAGCCCCAACACCCTAGCCCAAAGGTTCCTTGAGTTCATAAACTCAAATGCTATGGAACAACTAGTCACCATTCCCACAAGAGGAGAAAATATACTAGACCTGATCATCACAAACATGGGGACAAAATGCTCCACACCGGAAGTATATCCCTCATTGGTGAGATCAGACCATAAATTAATCTCACTGGAGATCCACATCCCGCCCCACCCCCAGCCAAAAAAACCACAGTGGAGAACTTCTCAAAAGCAAACTTCACACTTCTTAAGACTGGAGTGGTATCCTTCAAGGCGCCCGAGCCAGTGGAAACCACAACCCACGCTGCTGAAAACCTTACAAATGCCTTCTACGAGCACCTCCAGGAATGTATGGATCAAGCAATCCCTAATAAAATCAAGACCTTTTCCACCAAAGGCAGGCGCCCAGTCTGGTGGACTCCAGCCATAAACAAACTCTACAACAAGAGGAGAAAGCTACTACATGACAGAGCAAAATCCCTAAATGGGAAGGCATCTCTGATCAATACTAGCAAAAACTACGATCACTCATAAAATCATCCAAGGCCAACTTTGAGAGAAAAATCACTAATGACACAAAAGACAATCATAAAGCCTTCTTTAGCTATGTTAGAAACCTGGGTGGAAACTCCCAGATATGCTCAGAATTAGTCCAAAATGATAAAAAAATCACTGAACCCACAGACATTGCCAACATACTGGCAGACAGGTTCAGTGCAAATTCTCCCTCCCTCCCCAAAGGAGAAATATCTATCCCACCAGAGTCTAGCCTCCCAAACATCTCAGATGCCCAGGTGAGAGCTGCTCTCTCTAAAGCAAAAAACACAGCGTCAATGGGACCGGACGGTGTCCCCGGCTGTGTGCTACACGAACTCAATGAGGAACTAAACCCACTCATAAGGCTGCTGTTTAATCTTAGCCTTACTACAGGATACGTACCCAAAGAATGGCGTACGGCAACTGTGGTCCCACTCCACAAAGGCGGTGCTTCTACGGACCCTGGAAATTACCACCCCATAAGCTTGACGAGCCTTGTCTGCAAAGCTATAGAGAGGATCATAATGGAACTCATAAATAAAGACATTGGGGACCTACAGACACTGAATCCTACCCAATTTGGCTTTGTCAAGGGCAGATCCTGCCTCTTGAACTTGGTCGACTTTCGAAACAGTCACTAAGGCCATTGATGAGGGTAAGGCAGTTCACACAGCCTACCTTGACCTAGCAAAAGCATTCGACACAATACCCCACTCGGGCATCATAGAAAAGCTCACCAGCTTAGATGTAAACCCATATGTCACAAGATGGGTTGCAAACTGGCTCAAGGACAGAACACACAGGGTTAGAGTTGCTGGTGCCATGTCAGACTCTAAGCCAGTCACGAGCGGTGTCCCACAGGGCTCAGTCCTGGGCCCCCTCTTGTTCGGCATTTATTTTTCTGAAGTGCAGGCAAACATAGGGGATTGTGGCTGACAAAATTTGCAGATGACTGCAAACTGGGCACCATAATTGACACTCCATCAGACACAGACATCCTCCAGAAAGGTCTCATAGAAATGGATAACTGGTGCCAGAGCCATGGCCTTAAGCTAAATGCCAAAATTGTATAGTCATACCCTTTGGGAAAAACAAGGTAACCCCTAATTACCACATAGGTGGTAATCCATTAAACACGGAAGAAGTTATCAGGGACCTGGGGACCCAAGTTGACAGTAACCTCTCTTTGACACTCACATTGCCAAAGTGGTTAGGAAGACCTTCTACATTGCCCACCTGATCATGAAGGGATTCACATCCAGATCAGGAGAGGTCATTGTACCCCTGTACTCTTCACTTATCAGACCAGTGATTGAGTACAATGCCCCATTCGAATGTACCTTACCCGACACCTGCAGCAGTTGGAAAGACCCCAAAAGTTCCTCACCAAAAGGATAAAGGGGCTCAAACATATGTCATACGATGCCGACTGAAGAAACTCCAGCTCTATTCAGTCGCATACCGTCTGCTCAGAGGTGATCTGTGCCTGACATACAAGGCCATGTCCAACCTGGAATTAATGGACATGCTCCACCTCAAAAATCCAAATCCACCAGAGCCACGAGAGCAAGAGACTTAAACCTCAACACGGATATAAATAGGACGTGCTGGAGGGACAGATTCATCACCCAGAGACTCCCTACACTATGGAACAGAATCCCAGTCCATGTGAGGCAGAGCCCCTCACTGACTCTGTTCAAGAGAAATCTTGACGAGTGGATGGGAGATCGTAGGTTTACCCCGGGAATCATCTCTGTATCACTGCTGGACAGAGGCACAGCAAACTAATGGGTATAGTATTCTCATCCTAAGGGGTGGTGAAAGCCACACGCACTCTGGCTAGGCTTATAAATGCCCTAGGGCAGATAGCCTAGTATGAACCTATGAACCTAAATAAATAAGCTATTGGTTTGGCAATATAAAAGCAATTTCTCTTCAGAAAGGAAGGGTAAAGATCTGCCCAGAAAGGATGCAACAGGGTGTTTGATTTTCTAATGGTTATTTTTTGTTAACTACAACAGCTGTGAGCATCCTAAAATAATAATGTGGTATTCCATCTACCCTGCCATAAGTGTTAGTAATAGCTGATGAAGAAGGGGGTTAGCACTGAGACAGTAACTAGCTTTAGAATTTAAAGCATAATCTTCAAATGCATTAAGTAAATTTATCTCATCATGGACATTCTAGTTACTTCTTGTTTAACATCCAGGCTTCTCTTACTTCTTTAATCAGTTTCCAGGATGTCTTTCTTTGAGGTACCAAAAAGGTGAGGTTGCTTCTTTCAGAGAAAGGCACATTTAAATACATATGTGACTATCCTGGCTTCCCTTCTCCAATTCAAATAATCCTAGTAGATGTCAGGGTTCTGGGATTTTTTCTATCTAACCGTGGCTGATTCCCTCTCCTTCAGTTGGGGGCTTTATAATCTGGTTAGCCATGACCACATATTATTTTATTAGCTGTCAACCTTTGTGGGAATAATCTGTACTGTATAGGCAACAGTAGGCAAAAGAATGCTTCTAATACACTGTTGATATCACTTTCCCTCAATACCTCATTCCACTTTGCCATTTCCAGTTCACACAAGAGTATAACTTCTAACATCATATGGAAGGATATGCCCCTGCCAGAGAGTAGAAGTGTGTTTTGTTAGTTAAATGACCAATAGGAAAGAACTGCACAGTAATGTCGTATTGATCTGGATAGACAATTATGTCTTAGCCATGCATGGATTTACCATGTTCAGAAAGGAAGAAGGAGCTGTTCAAAAAGGGATGTAATAGGGTGCTGGCTTTTCTAATATAAACACATTTGTGTGTGTGTGTGTGTGTGTGTGTGTGTGTGTATATATATATATATATATATATATATATATATATATATATAGAGGTCTATATTACCAGAGTGAAACTCCTTTTGAGCGAATACCAAAACACCGACATGAACTGCGTGAAACGCGAGAATACCAAATGCACTAAACCGCAAAATTTTGAGTCTCGAACTGTCATAGTCGGCCAACCCCACCACCCACTACATACTACCTACCCAAACAAAATAAATAAATCACATACATACACTAACCAAACCCTACTTCTAACCCTAAAGTAAAGCACCAAAACCCTACTTCTAACCCTACACTAAACCCCACATACACAACTATCTATGCACTATCCTTAACCCCTCCCTAACCCTAAGGTCCATAACTACCGCACACCTCCCCTACGAAAATATAAACAAACAAAATAAATAATCCACATACATACATTCACCAAAACCCTACTCCTAACCCTACACTAAATCCTACATACATTAACTATCTATTCACTTACCTTAACCCGCACCCAAACCCTAAGGTCTGTAACTATTGCACACTTACGTTATGGAGCTATAGCACAGATGGGCCAACCATGGTAATTCGACATTTCCACATTTGCAGTTTTGGACGTTTGCTGTAATGCTGGTTCGTGCAATACATGTCGACGTTTACGGATTCACTTAAACGGACTTTTACTCTCGTACTAGGGAGCCATATATATATATATATATATATATATATATATATATATATATATATATATATATATAAATATTTATGTCTACCAGTTGTGATCATCTTAAATTAGAAATAAGGCTTTCTGTCAGCCTTGTTTCAACTGTCACTAATGACTGAAGGAGGCAAGAATTAGCATTGAGGGAGAGAGAGTGTTATTCTATTCAGAAATTAAAATGCTTCTCTTACAAACAACTAACACATGATCCCTCAAAAAAAGACAGAATGTGCAAACAAGATATATTGATAGTCATGGGTAACTGGAAATGGTACTTGGGAACAAAAGAAGGTCAATTGTTTGCAAAATAAGGGCTACATAATAGAAATTAAGGGGAAGAATGAAAGAATTAAAAGAAATGTTCATTTCAAACACCTTCTCTCAGCAACATAAGTGGTAGCTGTAAATATTGGCTTTGCTCAGTGGATTGTAGAGAACCAAGTCGTCTGGTGCCCTGTGCAGCTCCCTGAATTGGTGCCCACCTCATCTCAAAGAAGATTTATTTTTCCAAAACTGTAGCAAGTTACTCGCTGCAGATGTACAAATGTAACAAGCAGCCTGTAAGTGCTTTATCCATGGCTGCAAAAGCAGTATCTGGAAGGTACAATAACCTCATGGCTTCATGAAGTTATGCCTTCCACTTCATGATCGGCACCTGCCGATTGTTCCTCCTAACAGCTTATGCCCAGGACAGCTACTCCCTTTATTCCACCACTTGATGTATACCTCTTTCTGTGTCTTCTTCTTCATCTTCATCATTATCATCAGCCACCTTTTTTTACTGTTTTACAATGTGTCAGGGTGTTGCATCAACTGCTATGATTTTCTTTGATTTAGAGTCAATCACCTGTCTTCTTTGACAATCATTCCCACCTGATGCAAGTCTTATCTCAGTCAATCCATCCCTTGGCTAGATGTCCCCATCTCATTTTGCCTTCGTCCTGTCTCTCCCAAATCTGTTACACCAAATCATTCTTTGCTTTCCTGCACATGTAAGTGAACCAGTGTAATCTGTTGTCTTTGACCATCTACTATGGCTTCCACAGTGATGTCCTCATTTCATCTGTCCTATAGTGTGTACCCTACTACCCATTTCTGGCACTTCATCTCCCATCACCTCAAGCTTTCTCAGCTGCTCTACATTCACTGCCCATGTTTCTATGCTATAGAGAAGCACTGTTTTACACACCTTACTTTTCAGTTTTCTTGACATTTTTCTGTGACACACTACTCCTGAAACCTTGTACTAGTTGGCTGCAGGACATCTGATTCTGGCTTTCAGTCCTTATTCAGACTACCCATCTCTTTAACCACATCTCCCAGATACTTGAAGCTATTAACCTTTTCCATTATTTTCTTTTTAAGTTTATATGTTCATATATTAGTACTAGGCTAACTGCCTTATGGGCTGTTTTAAGCTTAGCCATTTATCCTATGTGAGAATCAAACCCTGCACCTTGTGTTTGTAAGGTAAACACCTTAACAATTATGCTCCCATCCTCTATCTCAGGTTTTAGCATCTGCTGATTTCCTCCATTTGCTACAAAACCATTGTGCTGTCTTTACTCAGTTTCATCCCATGTCCCATAAGTTTTGCATTCCAGTCCCTTATCATTTGCTGAATTTCCTGCTCAGACTCTGCTTGTGGTGCCACAGTGTACATATAATATCTTTGGTGATCTTTTCTGTCTGACTTGTTTGCTGATGTAGCCTATCAGCAGTATAAACAGAAGTGTGCTCAGATCTGAACCTTAATGTACATCCACTTCCACTAAGAATGCCCTGTGTTTGTCTGAACACTTTTTGAATTTACCCAAATTAATTTCCTTGGGACCTTACCAATTGCTGTTTTCAAGTCTAGGAATGCCCAGTTGGATTCTATCTTGTCTCACTGCAAACTCCAGAAAATGTCCATGCCCCTTTTTGACAACATTGATCAATGTGACCAAATCACTTACAGCTAATTTTTACAATGCTAATTGTAGATCCCTGAAAGGCATGCAGTCTGTGTTCCTCTACCTAGAGGCTACAATCCATCACAGTTGATGCCTAAAGCATTGATCCACACTGCTCTTCCCCTGATGGACATTACCTAGAATATATGCTGCAGCCCTCAATTCTGTACATTGTTGGGTGCCCTCTACTGGCAGACCTCTCAAGTTCATCTGGAAGAGCAGGGTTTGAACCCAGTACCTTCCATCTTTGACGAGGAAACAAATTGTTTTCGGGAGAATCCCCACAGAAACAAAGTTAGAACATGCAAATTCCATACAGACTTTAACCCAAGATCAGGACTGAACCCTGGACCTTGTATTTGTGAGGCAAAGAACTTAATCATTACACCACCATAACATTATTCTTACTGAGTACTGAATGTTCTGTATTACTTATGCAGACAAAGATAGTTGTACAGTGATAATTTATGTTTTGTGTTGAAAGTGGTGATGTTTAACACATGATATACACAAGATATGTGGTGGTCAGTATGCTGTGTCTTTGTAGCATTGCTGACTCCCTCGGGGAACTGCACATCTGTCCAGTCTTTTCCTGAATTTTTAAAGAGCTGTGTTGTCTGAGTTAAAAAGTCATGGACATACCGAGTCCACCTACCTCCCACTGTCACTTGATATTTCCTCACAGGATAATCGTGGATGTCTTCAGCTGCCTCCTTTTCTTGATGATCTTCTTCCAGTACTTATGGTACAGTGAAAGAGTTGCAGCCTCTGAAGAAGGAAAACACTATGCTTGTCATAAGGTGACCATGTGAGATGTCCTGTTGGGAATGTAATGGAGGGCATCAGAAGTGGGAATCAACAGGCCAAAAACTTACTTGATGACACCCCTTGTCTACCAGATACCTTGCTGAAACTACTGTAAACTGCACTGAGGATAGGCAGGATAACCCCCATAGCTGCAACAGATAGCTAATATAATATGCAATAGAAAACATATTTATGTTATGTCTTCCTATTGCCAATACTGTGACAGGCTCTATGTCTGCATGGTGCATTGTTAGTATCCTAGACCTTGTTTCTTTGCCAATGGGAAGTGCTGTGGTATCAGGTACAGGTGTTCATTTATTTGCCATTGGTAGTACACATAGACTAGCAGTTAAGGGAGTGCCACTCCTTACTATATATATATATATATATATATATATATATATATATATATATAATATAATATATACATATATGTGTGTGTGTGTGTCTGCTTCATCACCACTGAGGACCTTAACAATGGCATGGGTGCAAACAATAACACTAGATGCATAACACTTGGCAGCACTTACTTTGCTAAACATGATATAATTTATGCTGATGATGAAGTTTTCAAGTATGCAAGGATCTTTGATACCACAGCAGTATCTTTCATATCATACTAAAATGTTCCAGATGTCAGTGTACCCAATAATAGGTATTATTTTTGTTTCCAGTGATATGCATTATCTTTCATATGTTGGCATTCATAGTGCATGCATTCTGTATACAGGAAAACTGTCTATGTCCTCCTACTCAGGTATAAGTGATGCTGGGGTATTTGTTGCCTGACAACATATTCTGCAATTCTGGGTACTATTGTTTTGCAGACAAATTTCTCTGGAAGGTGGTGTTACTTATCAATAAAAGTATACTGTCTTCAGTTTCTGGTGTTCCCTCAGAATTTTTATTTTTACAGGTAAAATGTGGTACTGCTATTGTCTCTGAATAAACTATAAAGTGCTGTTGGCAGGATTTGTTTGCTGTTATTTGCATTTGGTGCTTTTCAGGACATGTTGCAGCAAACTTCCTTAAACTGTAGTTGTAGGCATTGGTTTGTAAAAATTGCTCATTACCATTGGTGCAACTGTAGCATGGTAGCATAGTTTCTCAACTATCAACACTATTAATCTTTAGCTGCTTGTATGGGGGTACTCATACATTCTTCCTTGTGGCTGGGGACGTCCTTTTTTCTTTAGTATTGTCTGTTAGGGCCTTTGCTTGTTGTTGTGTACAACAAAGGCTTAAAGTGCTGTGGCATAAATTCAGCACTGACAGATTTCACTAAATCATATATAAAAAGGTGACCATGTACTAGCTGGTAATGTGAACTATACTACAAAAAAAATATTTCAGTAAGCCGCGATGCACTTTGGACATTTAAAGGTAAGGTAAAAAAGTTAATTTACCCTTGTGTTGGTTAAGTGGCTTCCACCACAGTTTATACCAAGCTAACTGTGACTGACATGCTTTTCAACTTCTTGACTTATTTATTTTTCATAACAGCGATCAGAAAGTGGAGCACCTGCTTACTTTTCAGAACAAAAGGCACTCGCAAACTAGATCCCATTGGAATAAGAGTCTGCTATAGTTTTAGACCAGTTGTTTAATAGGGGCGGGCATTCACAAATTGTTAGGCTTACATCTCGGCTGTACCTCGCGCATTCCTCAGTTTTCTGAGTTCCACAGTTTCTGGTTGAAATGGTGCGATACACATTCCTGGTATTTTTTTTTTTACACATATACATGATAAATTACACCAAAGTACTGAATCGTAGAAATGCATTAAAGGGGCAACTTTTAATTATGAAGAAACAGTTAACTATGTTGTGGGGCTGTTAGCTCTTTATCTTAAATAAACGTTTTTGTAATTTCTATGAAATAAACGCCTAGCCCATTTAGCGCTCGCGGTCACTTTTTTCATACACAGAAAGACATTTGTACTGAACATGAACAACTTCGTGATAGAAATCAGAAAATCTAGGAAGAACAAGGGTAAAAACATTATATCCCTATAAATAAATCACCCATGAGCTGTACTGTAACCAAGTATTCCTCAGCAGTGAAGCTATCTGCTCTCCCTGTATTATTTATATTCACAGGACCGGAGCCGCTTTCCAATCCCTATGTCTGTTTTCCCCCTAAATAGGGCGTCATTTAAAATGCACATTCCAAAAACTTCGTTGGTCCTTCCTTAAAGGCTGTGTACTGTGTAGTTTGCAAGTCTCCTAATGTCGACGTTATGCTAAATGCGGGCCTTACTGTCGTAGTGCGTGTAGTAAGCTGATTGCGGAGCAGTAGTTGTCATTTCCCATCAGGCTCCGCGTTAGCAGGAACGGTGGCTGTAGCCCCATACTCGAAGAAGCTGTGTAAAGCGGCTGTTGTAGGGGAGGGAGTGGCAGTGTTGCCGGTAGATAGTACGTTAAATAAACGGGATGACTGAGCCGACGGTGGCGGACACTCGCCGCCTGAACTCAAAACCGCAGGACTTAACAGATGCTTATGGGCCGCCTAGTAACTTCCTTGAGATTGACGTGTTTAACCCGCAGACAGTTGGTGTTGGTCGTAGTCGTTACACAACTTACGAGGTCCGCATGCGGGTGAGTGATGGGAATGAAATTCTTGTCCTCTAAATGATGCATATCCCATAGGTGTTACATACTGCTGAATTGGCTTAAGGGAAACTGTTCAGACGTCTCCATGTTGGGGTATTTCTTTAGGCCTGGAGATATACATTGCAATGTTTTGGGGATGACTGCTAATAGTGAAATGTTTTAATTTAGGTTTACATTGTAAAAGTTACTTCATATTACTTCTTGCATTACGTGCTACCACGTAATGTGTGTTCATTTATAGCTTGATTTACTTCAGTCTTTGTAGATTCTAGTTAATGTTGGTCTATGTGCCCCTCTCCAACGCACACACCTACACGCTTACTCTTGGGACTTGTGCATTACTGTTTTAATTGTTTCCGTTTGTTAACTTTAGTAAGGCCTTGTTACGAAGACTTTGAAAGAAAGTGCTTTTTCATAGTGTTGTCTCTATTTTGTATCTAGCATTTTTTATAGGTACGGGTATTCTCTGCTTGGTTTTTGTTGCAGTAGCTCTTGAACAACTTTGAGTATATGCATTTTACAGGGATCAGTAGTAGCTTGTTGCATACCCAGCAGGTATTGTTTTGCGTTGCACGATTATAGTATAGTTATATATTTTTGAAGAGTGTATAAGGTTGTACAGTAGTAAGAGTTTTTGAGCCTGTACAAGTATTGGGTGTGGTTTTTATTTTCCCCCTTGCAGATTAGGAGATATTTGTGTAGAGGACTTCGTTCTGTCAAGTTGCAGCGTGTGTGTATATGTGTGAGAAAGGGAGAACTTCTGTGAGAATGTAAGCATTTATTTTAAAAATGTTTCCTCCTTTAATGTTGGCCTGTTGTCATCCGTAGCTGTGCCCCCACCACCACCACCACCCCACACCACCACCACTTTGAAAAAAAAAAAACAGTTGTTGAATAAAACACAGGAGTGTTACAGAATGGTGTTCTTTCTATAACACCCAGTTGATTTGAACGTGGACTTGTTGTTTTCACTTTCAGGTGCTTGTGATTTGTGAGCTGAACTTTTTAAACGGACAGTAACTTGACATCTGCTTTGCTTTAGATTTATTAGTTTTGAGAATAAGTAGTTTTCTTTGTTTAGACACCTGCCTAATATCTAATGTTACGCTGTCGCCCTTTTGTTAAAGAAAGTCTTGGGTAAAGTGTTTATTTGTTAAGGCTGTTAATTAATGGGGTAGTGGACTGAAGCAAATGGTCCAGTTTCTGCCACTGCCTTAGATCATCAAGCAATATTTCTAATAAAAGGTACCAGTGTGAAATGTGTAAATGTACAGCAGCTGACATCCTATTACAAACATAAAATGTAATATTTTGCATTTTAGTTTAATGTGATGCGCAGAAGGATGTAGTGAATATGTGCACAATCATGTAACCTTAATAGTTATTAAAAACTGTGTTTGAGAGATCTCCACTCTACAGTAGAGAATGCTAGACTTGATACAGGACAGCTGTCTAAATAGGCTCAAGGTGAGTGTATATATAGTAGTTGCAAATGTGAACTTGGTATTTCCAGTAGTAAACTAAAGGGAAGGTTTGATTACCATCTGAAGTCACCACTGAGTGGGCAAGTCATGAGCATTAAGCTGTGTTGTTCAGAAAGATTGACCTAATGTCTTTAGCTGTTTGGCAGGTCCTAAGTTGTTGGGAAGTATATCCCAAAGATTGGTCCTGAGACTTGAGAAATGTACTCTGTATGATCAGCTTAGGTAGATTAAAAATAGCCTATTGCATTCAGCAGAACAGTTGATATCCAGAGATTTTTATTAATAATGAAGAATTGGGAGAACTAAAAGGGAGACTCTGTGGAGCATTCTATGAATAAATGTTATTTGGAGAAAGTCTGCTTTTTTTGTTGTGAGTAAATACCTCCCAGCCCTCCTTCATGCCAGTTGCTATTAATTGTTCCTTGGTAAGAAAAAGACATGCAGTTTTGAGAGTGTTGTTTTTTCCCCCCCCTTTTCCCAGTAGTTCATAATCTAATGAATACTTTTTTTAATTTCATGTTTTATGGCCTGTTATCTTTAGTGTGAGGGCCACTGTGAAATCAGAAGCCTTATGTAGCAGCGCTTGTTTTCATTTTGAGTTTTCTTGTAGTGTGCTGTATTAAAAAAAAAAAAAAAAAAAGGCAGCTTTTATACAGTTGACATGGTGGCACGAGAGTTGGAGGTGATAAGGTAGCTCTCTCCTTGCAGACAAGAATGTGATACATTCCTGGAATTTTTAATATGTTCTAAGAGCTCTCCGTAAAGTCCAGATTTGTCCCCTTGGCAGTCTAAGAACGTGAAGTTGAAAGTGGAAGGATCGGTGGGGGGGTGGGGTTAAACACTAAAGGTATCAGGTAATCTCATTGAAAGTAAGTAAAGGTTCAACAACAGCATAGCTGAAGAAGAGGAACACTTAATGTGCTGTTTCTTCCACAATGGAGGAAAAAGTAGACCAAATTTACCTAAAATGGTTTTGACTGCGCATCACACTTGTGGACTACAGCTCTTCAAATGATAAGAAAGTACAGGAGTTAATGGAGGCAGTCAGCCGGTCTGATTTGGAAGAGCTTAAGGAGGTAGAAGAACTTTTAAAGCAGAAGATAGTGGATCGAGAATCGAAATATGATTTAACTGTAAGCTAAGATTGTAGGTCTTGGAGACGGTGTTTGCAGAGAACCTTCATTTTCTAGAAGTGCCAGAACTGTCAGAGGGGAAATGCTGTGTAATCTTCATGAGGGACTGCATTGGTAAATGGTCATATTCCCAGAGAGGATATAAAATTGGGATGAACACATGAGGTGAAATATATTGTGGCAGCACTAAGAAATCTGTGCCTGAGATCAGTTCTAGTGAAATTCTAGAATTACTCGCAGAATGGAGTGTT
This sequence comes from Protopterus annectens, assembly GCF_019279795.1. Lineage (NCBI taxonomy): Eukaryota > Metazoa > Chordata > Ceratodontiformes > Protopteridae > Protopterus > Protopterus annectens. The sequence continues at coordinate 565,939,755 of NC_056749.1, forward strand.
AACTAATGGAACCATGCTTAGAATAGCAAGTTAGGAATATTTGTGGACACTGGCTTCTCTGAGTCCACACACACTCAGAAGAAAGCAAATATCCCAGTAATCAGACTGGCTGGGGAAATTAAGCTGTTTGTCAAACTTTATTATCCAGCGACTTCTAGGAGCCTTTGACGGGAACCAAAACGTACCTGGATCTAGAACCAACAATGGAAGACACAGAGGCAGAGAGAGGAAGAGATGCAGCAGGACAAGAGAACAGTAGAGAAACCGTTTGGGGATGTTTGTGGTGAGGAGGAGACCCCAAAAGAGGCAAATGTCTCTGGTGGGAACATTCTTCCGGTTCAGAGAGAACTGGCCGAGGAAAAAAAAAGGTGGTGAATGCTGAAATTTATGGATGTTCAGTTAGCAGTGAGGATGGAGAACGTAGTATAGCAGTGCATTATTGAAAGTCCGCAGTCTGTGGGCTGCGGGGATAGAGGACTGCCTGGTTTATATACTTCTTGGGACTAACTTTTGCATCATAAACTACTGCGGTCAGTAATGAAGTATTGTTGGATGTGGATTCAAATTTATTCTCGCAACTATATGTATAAAACTTAATTGCTTTGATAGTAAATGCGCAGCTCAAATAGAGAGAATGCATAGGAAGTATCCAGAAAAAGAGACAAAATGCATTAAGAGGGGAAATGGGTGTACATTTGGTAGGAAAACATTAAAAAAAAGCTCTTAAACATTTTGACCAAATTGACCATAAGAGTGGTGTTGTGCCTACTAGATACATAGTTGAGTAGGCCTCTTCTGAATAACTGCCAGCATACTAAGTCATTCCTAGAGCTGTCAAACTCCTAATGCTAATGGGGAAGGGATCAAGTTAAGGAACTGGGCAATGGACAGAAAGATAATTCAAAGGAAAGGAGCAGCAAAAGGGAGGGTACGGTCCATAGCTCTGGGAGTTGGTGGTAAAACATTGCGGAAGGCACTGTGCTCATGGGATGAAATAAGAATGAAAGAACAAAGAGCAGCAGGGTTTATTTACTGAAACTTGAAAGCTTTCAAAAAGGTACAGCAAGGTGACATGGAGTATGTAGTTGATATGCACCGCGGGGAGAAAATAATTATGGATGAGAAAGGTGTGTACCTTTTGGTTTTGGTGATGAACAGAAGCACAGGGACGAATAAATATGAAGGTACACTTTGAATGGGAAATGGTTGAGCAGAGAGTGAAAAGCTAGGCAGAAAGTAAATGAAAGGGAAGACCAATGGAATGGTTGCAAGGAGCTGAAGCACTTGAGTACATTTTTTAAAGCTAAATTTTTAATAGGGGGAAGTGGGTGGAGAAAGGGGTAGCAGAGTCAATTCAGAAGAAATCAAATGAGATAAAAACTAGAAGTATAATCTATTTTAAAATTGAGTTAATATGAGGGATAACTGTAAATTGAGCTGCAGTGTAAACAGGCTAGTGGTCAAGCAGAATGAGAGACTCAATACTAAAAGTGAAGCACAGATAGCCCTCCTGCAGGAAACTCTCTTGGAACAAAGTGAGCATAAGGTCCTGGTATCCTAACGGGTGGTGGTGTGTGTCTGTGTGTGGGCATTAAGTGGAGAGAGGAAGGGGAAATTGAGGTGCAAATTCAAATAGAAGAATAATTTAAAAGATGAAGGTAAATATATGGTTGTTAAAGGGGACTGGAAATGTATTAAAATCACTGATTTCAATAGATCCCATAGCAAGCAAGTTGTAAGGGAAATGAGTGTCTTAAGGGCAATTGTGGTAGTTCATCAAGGTCTGAATACAAGGGGAGTGGAATGAGGTTGCAAATACCTGTGAAGTAATAGAGGGCCCAAGGCACTAGAAAACTGGAATAGAGGAGTTTTATTGCGTAAATATTTGACATTGTCTAGTAGATGTAGCAAAATTGAAAGCTATATATAACGAATGTACATATTTTTCATGAAGACCTTTCATGGGTGAAGTTAGACTGGTTGTATCACAAAGTAGTATCACTCAGTATTGATGCCTTTTCGACTCTCCAGGTAACAATATCAGACCAAGTGCCCATTGAGATTAGGCAAAGAAGGTAGGCTTACAAGTTTAAGCAACAACCTTGCTGCAGCAAACATACTCCTTTTTTAGGTTGCTGTTATATTTAAAGAGTTTTAAACCATGGATAGATGAGAAGGTTTAAGAGAATTTGGTTAAGTTTTGAAAAGGAGAGAATGGGATATATTGAAAGATGTTATAGGTGTAAGGGCCTAGTTAAAACAAACGGGGGGGGGGGGGTCTGGACAGCCACTAGGAAAAAAAATACAGGAAGGCAATAAAATGAGATGAGCAGGAAGAGATGGAAGGATGAGAAGTTGCTGGAGAAATTTTAAATTTGCAATGTGCCAGTTGGAGGAGTAGTCGCACAGTGTTAACAGAGCTGCAGCTGCTAGATTTTTGTATTTTCTGTTCTGTGCTGAAATTTATAATGCTGTCTGAGGTTGAGGCAACAAAGTTAGTAATGTGGTCACAGAAATAAGGGAGTAGAGAGTGTTTTAATTGATGTTTACATAGCTATATTTTAGACACTAATGTAGAGCCAGAACGTATCACATAGAGAAGTACTGGAGGGGCTTGAACCTGCCTGTGGTTCAAGAGGAGGAGAAAAAAGCTTCATTGCACAAATAAAAAAATAATGGAAATGGGGGAAGCAGTAAGGAAGCTTGGGTTGGGGGAAAATGTCACACCTGGATGGGAATACTTGGAGGACTTCTTTGCTTTCTTTTTCTTGACCCAATCTGGGACTTTGTTTTTAATAGTGTACCACAGGGTAGTGAAATTCAGTTGTGGACAGGCACTGATAATGGAAGGGGGATGTTTTAACCAACCCAGAGTCACATTGACCAATTCTGATAGTAATTATGACTAAAATTTTCACAACCAACATCCTGGTGAATAGGTTGGAGAAGGTATTGCCACAAATTGTATTAATAGGATCTGGCTTTATAGAGGGCTTCCATGATGGTTGCACATTTGAGTAAACATTTAATTCTAGCTCTTCCAGTGTAAAAACAGAAACTGAACAGAGAAGGCCAGTAGACTTTTTTTGTGTTTATGGGTAAATTTCAGTAACTTACTAACAGGTGTATTGTCTGGATGCTAGGAAAAAAAGTACAGAGCACCTGCAAAACAAATCTGCTACAAAAAGTGGAAAAGAAACACTGGCTGGAAAGTTCTGCGGCTGTTCAGCAAAAAGCAATGCAACCTCCAGACATGACTTAAAGTAACCTACAGGAAGTTGACAACTGCACAAAGACCTGGTTAGAATAAGCAAAACACTGATGGAGTACATCAACATAAATAACAAAAGGCAGGAAAAATGGAGAAGGCTTTTAACAGCTATTCACATGAGGTGATAACGCTGCAAAAATCAGGAGTTGAAATGAAGAAAAAGCGGGCAGAATATGAGACTACCCAGGAAGAGATGTTTCAAAAAAGAAAAAAAAATTGAGGACAGAGCATGTAGGGAAAACCTGAGATTTTTCAGCTGTACCAGAGAAGCTGGAAGGAACAGACTGCATTAATTTTATGAAGACTCAAACTAGCAACTGGACTGGTATTTCATAGCAGGAAGAGTTGGTTCATAGGGTCCATTGTGTGCTTGCTCCAAAACTGGCCATGAGAATGAAACCTAGACCTTTAATAGTAAACATGTAATCTTACCAGCAGGAGGGGTTTATTCTAACAAAACTGTGGCAGAAGGACAAAATACTAAAAGTGTGTGTGTGGAGAACGATTACTCGTACACCATACAGAAAGGGAGTACATTTATTTCATTATTCATTGAATGCCAACACGCAGGCAGTGAGATTCAAACTGCTGTACCCAGCTGTCTTAGAAGTATTCTTCCCTGGAGGGACAGAAACAAGTACATGCCAAGGAGGAAGTACAGAAGCTTGTCCAACAAAAAGTGAGCTGTGAAACAGATTCTGCTGCGTGTTCTTATGGTAATAGAACACAGAGACTGCACCTCTGAAACCTTTCCACTGTTTCAGTGGAGAATGTTGGAGAGAAGGAAGGGACCACTGGAGTTGACTAGAAGAATCACGAGTCTGTTGGAAATGAAGCGGAGACACTGGTTTTGGGAGATGGAGATGAACCAGTAACTTAATGTGGAATTCCAGTGCAATAATTATATTTGTGGAATATGACGGAACAAGAAAATCTGGAAATATTGGTGCCCTGCTTCATGTCCTTAAATGTTTGGAAAATGCTTTGGGGGGAGGTGAGAAAGTTAACGAAGTAAAGAACTTTTTTTTAATACTGTTTTTGTGGTGTATGGTTTTCTTTGTATGCTATAAAGTAATGTTTTCTCAGTTGTGTAATGGGAATTGTAAAGAAGTGCTGCTGTTTTTTCTCCCTTGTTCAGTTTTAAGAAATTTACACACTGCAGTGTTGCTGTAGGTGGATTGGACACTCTAAATTGGCCCTAGGTGGCAGTGTGTGTGTGCCTTCTGTGGAAGGTTGGGCGCCGGGCTGGCAACTCGACACCGTAAAACTCCACTGCCAATCATGAGCGGACAGGTGATCTGCTGTGGCGACCCCTAACCGGGGAAAGCCGAAAGAAGTGGTGTTAATATAAAAAAAAATGGGTTAAAAGAGCATGGAAAATTAATGTGTATTTTCTCATAGGTTGGTACTAGGCTATTGGCCCTAGAGCCTCTACAAGCCTAGCCATAATTCCCCGACTATTTTTTCCCACACTATTTACTTCCCTCGACCCCTGTCTAGCAGGGTGACTGACGTGATCCCCGGGGTGAATTTCCTTTCTCCCATCCAATCATCAAGGTTCCTTTTGAAGAGGGCCAAAGAGGCACTCTGCTTGACATGTATGGGCAGTCTATTCCAGAGTCTGGGTAGTCTCTGGGTCAGGAACCTATCCCTCCAACATGTTTTGTTTATTGTGATGACAAGATTTAGATCCCTGGAGTGTGGCTCTGAGGGATTGGGATTTCTTTAAGGGTAGCAAGTCATTCTTGTATGGGGGGGTTGACTAGATTAAAGGGCTTAAATTTATATAGTAATCTTTAAGAGAAAGTAAGTAAACGAAAATTAATTTTCTGAGCCTTGTTTCTAGCAAATGAATGTTTATTACAATTCTTTATCTGGCCCTCATGTCTCCATGGAGATGGTCTGATAGAGGAATTGGTTGCAGTCTGGAGAATGAGTGGCTGGGGGGGACTGCCTAAGAGATGATGTCCTCCGAAAGCATTTTGGGGGGGGCAGTTCCAGCTGGGAGACCTGGAGCTATAAAGATAAGACAAAACTAGGTGGCACTTAGTAGAAGCACAGGCTGCATCCTGCATCTTGGCAGGGATGATCTTTTTTAGGTTGACTCAAGTCTGTATGGCTGTCAGTTTGGAAAATTTGTTGTTGTTAGGAGGGTAAAACTTCAATATTTGAAGATGTGTGTAGTCTTGTGTGTTAGTATTAAGTTTTAGAGGGGTATTGGAGGTTTTTGTTTGAGTGTTTCAATAATGCAAAGTTTTGTAATGTGACACAGGCTGAAATGGGTATGACCAGAAACAACTATATAAAAGTTCAGCCTGCCAGACAGTGTATGCATGTAACACAAAAGCTGGAACTAGACCTTTAACAAAAAAAGGTGTTGTATGTAAATGGAGGGAATAATCACGTCTTAATGCAGTAATGCTTTCAGTAATGTCTTTTTAAATGTTAATGGTCTTGCATGTAAATACAAAAAAGAATAGTGAATTACATTTAAGTGTAGAGTGCAAATAATGTTACAGGAGACACTCTCTTGGAAAGAACTGAATATATGAATTTGATAAAGGTGTTCAAGATGGTTATTCCGTGGAATACCTGGGACAAAAGAAGAGTACTTGAATTAAGTGCAAGAGGAACTCCAATAGTAATAGAAAATAACAAGATAAATGTCTGACTTGTAGTGCTAAGAGGCTTCTGGCAAGGGAGGAGGATTATACTGGCATGCATTTATATTCCATCTAAAACTGCTATAATGGAGCATAAAAAAAATTCCAGGAGAAATTATCAGTTTTCAGCAAGAAACATTACTTGTAAGTGGAGACAGGAATTTAATTTGTAGCAGTGAAGCTGTATTTTGGGAAGGGGGCGGGGGGCAGAAGGGAAAGTATAACAGGAGGGTCGATTTTTTTTTGAAGAAATTTATGAAAATATTTGGTATGGAAGATGTGAATTTACAAGTTTATTCTCAAAGATATAATAATTGGACTAGGCTAGACAGAATTTGCATTTCATAAGAACGTGCATTTAATTGAAGGTTTTGATAGGCACCCATTAACTATTTCAGTTCATGCACCAATAATAACTAAAATAAAATCACAAGGTAATGGAAAAAAATGAGACACTGGTGCTTTCCCACCTGTCTGTTGAAAAGAGGAATTTAAAGAATGGGTAATGGGAGACTTATTTAAGAGCTATTTGAGAGGATAGAAATTACTTCTGAAAATATAGCTAGGAAGTGGGGTAAAATTTAAGGTGGTGTTTAAAAATAGGGTGGCAATAAGAGGGGGAGCTAGCTATAGTTAAGCAGTAACAAGAATTTAAAGTGACAAAGTATTGCAGAATAAGAGGAATTTCTCAAAAGGCGACTATCGACTGCCGAATGCAAAGGATAATGCAAGGGATTACCTTGATAACGTACACAGGTTTAGACAGATTTCTGTTAAGCGACTGTTTTTTGGTAACACTACAGTACAAACAGTTTTTTATTATAACACATGGTTTCTCCACTTCCAGTAATAGCCTGCTCTCTTCCCCAGTTCATGACATTATTTTGGCATCTCAAAAGGATCCTACTAAAGTTTATAAAAGTAAATGGAAAAGGTTCTCTTTTTGGGCATCAAAGGAGAGATTGATCCTTTCTCTGCACAAGTTTCTGCTATTCATTTTTGACATCTCTTCAAAGATTGAGCTAGTTTCTCCACAATTATGCCTTATGGTCAGTAGCCTAGTAAACGCCCACGAACCTATGAACTCGGGCAACAAAGTAGATAGGGCTGTCACCAAAATTGGGGAGCTTTTAACAGGGAAGGCAACAAGGTGTCCTGCGGAGATATTAGAATTGTTTCAGACATTCTCTGGAAGTCTGTATAAAGCAGAGCAATATGGAAATCAAAAGATATAAATGGAATTGTTTATGGAAGAATTAAATTTGCCAAGTTTAGAGGTAGATGAGTCTCTGTTACTAATGGTTGGAATAGGAGGAGGAGATAAGAATTGACATATAACAAATCTACAGGAAAGGTCCCAGGAATAGATGGTGTTCCTGTGGAAGTATAGAAGCTAGGAGGGAAAAAACTGAAATATCTGGAAGGTTTTGTTTAATGGTATTTTTAAAGAAGTACCAACATCCTGGAAGAAAGCAGTGGTAGCTATAATACCTAAAGAGGGTAAAGATCCAACTTCATACAGGCCTATTTCAATATTTAAACCGTGATTGTAAAGTGTTCATATCTATAATGGCTAAAAGAATGGCAAAAGTAATAATCTATAATGGCTAAAAGAATGGCAAAAGTAATATCAAAATTGGTAAATGTGGATCAGTGTGGCTTTGTGGAGGGAAGGCAAACCTTTGTCAACATTAACAGAACATTGATGATCCAGAGGAAAACAGAGTAAGAAAATTACCATTGTTTTTGGGTCTTGATACAGCCAAAGCATTTGACAGAGTAAGCTGGGACTTTATGAGCAGGGCAATGGAAGCATTTGCATATCCTGAATAAATTTATAAGGTTAATTAGGAGGATATGAGGGATCTGTGGCAAAAATTCAAGTGTGTGAGTCCTGTGTGACTTCTGCTTCAGAGGAATCGGGCAGGGTGTCCTCTTTTCCCTTTATTTGCAGTTATGTTTAGAAAAGCTGACTGTATTTGCAGATAATATGTTATACCTTACAAAAAGACATTCCAGTGTTGTGGAACAGTTTGAGACCATTTCAGTTTTTTTTTTTTTTGGGATACAAAATTTAATGAAGCTAAAACAAAGGCAATAATGGTAAATTATGTACCCACACTGCACATGAATTGGTTCGGCAATATCCATATTTATGGGGGCATGATAAAATTATTTGGGAGTATGAATTAAAAAATACTTCTGGTGTGGCAGCTAAGGATTATGTGGGAAGAGACTAAAAAGATAAAGCTTCCATTTTCTCAGTTTTTGTGTTGTGGATAGTAGGGTACATTTGTTAGTTCCGTTAGTTCTACACAGGTCAGGCATATTTTTGACCAGAAGAGAAGTTGTGGATAGCATTTAATAAGGAGCCGAAGAAGTTTTATCTGAGGGGGAGGTGTCAAGTGGGATAAGTTGATTTTTCTAGTAGAACAGGGTGGATTGGGATTATCCAACTTTGAAGGGCTGTTTCAGAGCTACACAGTTAAGTCTCCTATTGATAGCACAAGCGGAAAACTGTAATTCAAAGTGGAAAGGGATGATGAAACTGGGAAAGCGCAAACAAGAGGAGACTGGGATTTTGGATGCAGGCCTTCAAGGGTAATAGCCATCATTTGATAGAATATTACATTCTGTAGTAGAAGTATCCTAAAAAATTAGCCAGCATGGGAAATTAAGATTGACAATAGGGATGACTGCAGTTTGGGGGTGTAGACAAGGTGGGGGCTGGAATTTTTGGAGAAAACTGGTAAAGGAACCAGGGTATTGGGAGCAAATAACTAGAGGGAAAGAGGATCGAATGGGAAAATGAAGAATTTGGACTGCAGGTTAGAGATTGCCTATATCAATCGACAGGGAAGGCAAATAGAAAATGGGGGGGGTCTTAAATGAAAGAACAGCACTGGTAGAGTTTAGTAGAATCGAGAACAGAAGTTGCCATTAAAAAAAAAAGGGGTAATTTAATAGAGCATATAAAATTGCATGTTAACTTTAAGAATCAGAGGAGGTTAGAAAGGATTGGGAAGAGACTGGATAAGCAATTTACAAAGAAACAATGGATGGATGTATGTCTCCCAGATATGCAGCAATGTCTAGAATATGTAGGATTTTTGCTTGGAAATGCTTGCATATATATTTTATAACCAGAGTAGACGCAATAGAATTTTTCCTCTGTTATACACCAGTTGTTGGAGGTGTGATGGGAGGGAAAAGAGGCAATTGGGAACATATGTTTTCTGGGAATGTGGTGAGTTAGTGGACTTTAAGGATTCCCTGCGGGGTGCACTGTTGGAGGTGATGGATGGGCAGATTGGTGTGACGAGGGAGATGATTTTTGTAAACTATGATACAGAATTGGAATTGCCTAGACATAAGGTCTTGCTGCATCTAATTATGGTGGCTGCCAAAAAAAGCAATTACTAGAAAATGGAAACTAGAATCTAAACCAAAAATACTAGAAATAGTGGATATAGTAACAATGATAAAACTGGAATTGAACCCTTTAGAAAAGGGTAGTAGCAAACTAAATAGGAAAAATGGGAATTGTGGGAGCAGTACATAACATGAGAGTAATGAAGTTTCAAAGAAGGCGGGACTTAAATGAGCTATGTAATTGAAAATGATTGGGTAGATAAGTGATGTAAGAAGTTTGCAACTGGGGGTGTCTGTAAGGTTTGTGATGTGAAATGCTTGCAACTAGAATTGTTGGTGTAGATTTATGTAAATGTATGATTGCCTATGCCATAAGTGATTTAATAAAGGTGCTTTAAAGAAAGGAACAGGAATTGAATAATTTAATGTAATGTTGCTCAGGGTATATGATGTATAGCAATATATGTGAGGTATAAAGTTTGGTTGCTTTTTATATAAATGTAAATTTGTCCATCACAAGTCATAATTTTAATAACTGTATTTTAAACCGTATTGCTTTAATTGTTCAAGGTGATGCTGAACTCTCAAAGCAACCATTGATGCTAGTTGGACTGGATGCAGAGTAAACATTTTCATGGTCTGCTGGCAATTTCTTGCCAAAACACTGGAAAAGTATTACTTCCCAAGGAGTTTGTTGGGTTGATCACAAAGTAATACACTGGGGCATATGTTAGATTTAAAACTGGAAGGTGACTTACCAAAGGTGTACAGATTAAAAGAGATGCAAAACAGGGTGCCTATTGATCCCTCATCTCATCAGTTTTCTACATTTGGAATCCTTGGTGGCTGAGAGAAGACATCTGAAGGATATAGATGACATAATTAATTTGAGAAAATTGCAATGTTTACTGTTTTTTTATATTTCAGATGGATGCAGAAAATACTAAAGCTTTTGGATGTTAAATTGCAGTAGATTACAAAATTGATGTTTTGAAAATCAACAGCAGTCAACCATGAACCCATGTATAAATTGGGCCAAAACTTCCACAAATTGGAAATGTTATAGAATGACTTGGGGGAAGGACGGATATCCAAAGGCAGGACAAGGGTCAGTCAGTCTATAGGATACTGATTAGTGTCGGGGCTTTGCCTGTTTCTGTAGGACGTGTTTAGGCCTTGTGATCTTGTAGTTATCTTTGGTGTTTCATTTGTTTCTGGACAGATAAATGCCAAAAGGGGCACTATACTCTGGCCTAATGAGAGCTAATTAAAAGGCGACACTGATATCCCAGATCTCAACACCGTCCCTTTGTTTATAAACTGTGCGGTATAGAAGGACTTAACAGTGTTGGTCAGTTCACTGTCTCTACAAATTCTAAAATCCCAAGTAACTGGGTTGCCTCTTAGAGCTGTATTTTCAGTGTTGTAGTTCCCTGGGATAGATGACTTTCCAGTGGATACAGTAATGCATTCTTTTGGGCATTTAGTTTGTCTATGATTTTGATACCATTTATTGTGAACAAACCTTCCTGCAGGATGGCTGTCATTTGGTAATTCAGGGCTTGTATTTACTTAGTTTTTAATGTTGGAATTTGTCCTCTTGACTCTAAGCCACTGGATTAAAATGTGTAAATACTTCATGTTTTGTGCAGCTTGTTTGACTGTGTAATATTGAAAGTAGATATTTAATCTTGTGGACTGAAAATGGAAATGTAGATGCTGGTTTATAGTTGTTACAGACTTGTTTCTTTGAATAATACGTCCATTTTGCTTTGGGGTGTTATCTTTAAACGCAACTGTAGCTTTTTTGCAGATTGGCAAAGTTGTGTGCTTGTAAAGTAGTTGTTGTGGCTTTTCCCGATTAGGGATCGCCACAGCGGAACTCTGGTCCGCTAATGATTGGCAGATTTTTACGTGCCGAGTTGCCAGCCCTGACACACAACCATATTTATGGTTTGTGTATATGCCCGGATGAAATTGAGTGAATAAAAAATATTTGATGCAAAGAGCCACTGATTTCTGTTTCCTCCACCAATTAAAGGAGTGAGAGGTTAGCTTGATCACTGTAAGGCTCGGTTTAGCCATTTTGGATCAGGGCGTTGAAGTACTAAAAAGCACCTTCACTAACACAAATAGGTTAGGGACAGCACCTTAACCCTTACTGATGAGTAGAAAGGTTTAGGTCAGGGATTTTGCAGATTATAGTGCATTTCTACCACACTCTTTCAGGAAAGCTGTCTAGTTGGCTGTTTCCAGATTTAGTTACTGCTGTATAACCATAGATCTGCACAGTCAACATTATAGTACGACAATTTGTACCCCTCGTGGTGCAAGTTGCTCGCTAGATTGTAATGGGCATTCTAATGTTTTTGTGGCTGTAGAGTAAAAAATTAAGCAGTGATTTTTTGTGCTGTTGATGTATCCTGCTGAATGGCTACTTGGCATATATATTGCTATGCATAGTAAGTTTATGGGACTGTTTTTGTGTTATGTTGACTATATGCCTGGGTCTTGTCTCTGGTTTTCCCAGTGCTGGTAATAAACTCAGTCTGCCTTGGCCGATTACTGTGCCTGTACAGTGTATCTTTATCGAGGCACAAATGTATAAAGCTGTAGCATCTTAATTTTCCTAACTTTTTAATTTCTTTCTGTGAACACATGTGTATGTTGGCATTTTCTTAAGTTTGACTTTTTCTTTTCATGTCTCTGCACACAGCTTGCAGGCTCCCCCCCTGGTCTGCTCTACTGTTTTCTTTCCATAGCTTTAATGGCTTAGTGGTATTGCTGCTAGTGATCTTGGCAGACCTAGTCATTCAGCTAGCTTCTGTCTGTCCTCTACTTTGAGGTAGTAGATTTCTGCTTCTCTGGTGACCTGTTAAAAATGTGCCCTTTACATTTGCTGTTTGTGTGCATTTGTTGCTGTCAGTCTGAAGGGGCTAAACTTAAAGTTCATGATGTGATGTGAATGACTTGACTATAACTGAAACGTTTTCCTTGTAATTGAATTTCTTTAATATGGGTGAGGTTGATTTTGCTAGTGAAATTCTGCTCTGTAGTAGGTCTACAGTGTTTAGACCTCTAGTGCATTAGTACTCCTTTAGGTAAAATAAACCCTAGTGCCTTCCACTAGCTAAAACCAAGGCACTGTTAATGAAGAGTCTTCCTGTTTGTGTAAAATTGGGGTCTAGTATTTGTAAAAGGGTGTACTTGAGCTGCTTTTTCACTCGCAGTGTTCAGCAGTGGATCTTGTCGGCATGCTCAGGAATTAGTTTATGAAGTCTGTGGAGACCAGCCAAGCACTACAGACTATCCCTGCAGCCTCCATCAGTAAAAGAACAGATATCTTCTTTCAATAGGATTCTGATTCTTCAGGATCTGTGGATGGTTTATTCAGACCCCCGACACACACACACACACACACACACACACACACACACACACAAATCCTGTCTAGATTCTCAAATGGTAAATTTTTCCTTTTTCTCCCCTAGTGAATTTAGATTTTGAGGATACATTACATGTGATGGATGCTTTTTCAGTGAGAAAGCTAGGAATTATCTCAGGCCCAAACTAAGTTTCCATCCCCTAGGCCACTAGGTATCCCAACAGTCCATGTGGTATTGGATTATGTTTTCAAAGACGTCTTTACAGCTCCTGCTCCAAGGACACCATTTTTTTTTTCTTTTAACTCTAAAAGAATCCATAAACTATTCCTATGTAGTCCCTACTGAATCCACTGAGTGCATTTAACCCTGCTGCTAGACACCCCATATCTAATGACAGGGAAGGTAGACTACTAGATGGGTTTGGAAAAAGACTTGCACATAAGCTACCCTTTCTCTGAAGACCCTCAGTTGCCAATTTTGTATGTTAAATATTGGAGTCCTTGTAGGAACAAATTTGTTAGCAAAACTGAAGGCACTGCTGATAAGGGGTCACTATAGAATATATAGGACACTGCTGTAGCAGCGTACTGCTTTTCCAGACGCACTGAAATTTGGTTGTGCTTTAGATGCATCCTACCTAACAGCTTTTAATGGCTATCCACAGGTGTGCCTGCCTGAGGACCCTGCCACTGGCTGACCCAATTACGGTCAAACTCCTGTATGTCCCATCAGATATAGTTCCTGTTTTGGACCACCTGCAAATTAAGTCTGATTTAAATTGAAATTCTTTCCCATTGTTTATTTGCTTCACTATCTCCAACCCCAAGATGTAATGGCAATTGTCTTTGTAATTCCTGGTCTCTGCTTGCCAGACAAACTGGGAGGCCTCCCATATCAAAGTGGTCTAGAAAGTCCAGTAGATGGCAATCTGGGCAGTGCCTCAGACTGGGGGGGGGGGGCAAAGATTCTGTCCTACCAAACAACTGTGACTATGCACAGCTTTCCCCCTTACCCCCTCCCTGTCCCACTAGCAGGAAGACACTGCCTTTCTAAACCAGTCGGATCAGCGAGTGCTAAGCATTTATAAGAAAAGAAAACGGCCTCCCTTGGGGATACCAAAGCCTTCAAAAGAAACCGATCCTGACCCCCCCCCAGCAGGGATCCATTCAACCGGAGCCTGCTGGAGAAGAAGCAACAGAGTTATAATCTTGGATTTTTCTAATCTGGAGGAAAGAACTTGGAGGCCAGTTTTAGACCTCCAAGTTAAACAAGTTCCTAGACATTCCCAAATTCAAAATGCAACTGTTCAACTTGCTGCCTTAATTTTTCCAGGCCCTTGCATGGTTACTGTAGATCTGAGGGATACCTATCTTTGTGCCAATAATGAAAGAGCATAGGAGATGGTACAAGCCTGCTGCTATGAACTGAAGCTGTCCGTTCTGTGCTTTTACCCATTTGGTTTGTCCACAACACCCAGTGTTTTCACAAAATGTCTACCCCCAGTTTATATTAATATTATTGTTGAGATTGATACAATATGAAATGTTGAACATCAATCCCAAACCCTGGAAACACTCCCTTCTGCCGTGATTGAGGGGGCTGCTTTGGTGGGAAGGTGCTATGAGGCAGAGTCCATGCACAGTTTCTCTATCAGACATAGACTACCGTAACCACAGACAGTTCATAGCAGCCTGGGGAGCACTTGTGAGAACTGTGATGGTACAGGATGCTTGGACCCCAGAGGAAAGAACTTTGTATTAACCAGGAATCATCGTCGCCAGTTTTTCTAATGATGAAAAGTCTGACAAAGCAACCTATTCCCTCAAGAGTGCGGTAGATCAGGACAGACCAGTTATGTGGTACATAAGCAAGAAGGAATTCAGTCCTTACCCCTTTGCAGTCTAGCAATAAAGATTTGGCTATTGGCACAACAATTGCATTTGACACTGATAGCATGCTACATACCAGGCCAGAACAACACCTTGGCAAATTCTTTGAACAAGGGTATTCTGGACCCCAATAAATGGATGCTAAAAAGGGAAACTTCCTGGATTTCGCCCTTCAATGGGGACACCTCAGCATAGACCTCTTTCCGCTCACCAGAGCAGACAACTTTTGTCTGAGAGAATTTTGTAGAGCAGATGCCTTCTCATTCAAATGGACAGGGCTTTTTATGCCTTCCCATTATTTCCCCTGATTCCCAGGGTACAGAACAAGGTGGGCTCAGACCGAGCAGGATATTCATAGCTCCTTTCTGGCCAATGCAACATTGGTTCTGTCTCCTCTTGACCCACAGTGAGGGGGTGATGCTGCATTCTCCCACAAGTGATTCCTCTACTCACCTGGGTAGAGGTCTGCTATTCACCCTTGTGTATACTCCGACTAACTGCTTGGAGGATTGTCTTTTTTTTTTAAATATATATATATATATATATATATATATATATATATATATATATATATATATATATATATATATATATATAAAATCATAAAATCAAAAACTTTAATAATACTAGGTGACAACTTTCAGAAGACCTCGCACGCTTCATCAGACCATACAAACGCAACATTTGACAGGTTAAAAAAAAAAAAAAACAACCAGTTGCCTTTAACACCAAGTATGATCTCCCACTTATTGGTGTGGCTATGGGCACTGCCAGTGCCCATAGCTACACCAACATATTTATGGGTATTTGGGAGCAGAAACCCATTTTGAAAAATTTAGTATTTTAGTAAATTTATTTTTGTTGTGTGCTACTTGCGTTAGTGCGGAGTCCGTTAATCTCAGTTACAGGTGCTTTTGTATTTTATACTGCACCTGTCTGGGAGCACGGCCGAAGGGAATACCATTATCAAATTGGATTACAACCCACAACTTACAGCTGGACATAATTTATGTAATAGTTTCATAGTATAGTACTAGGCTATCCGCCCTAGGGCATTTATAAGCCTAGCCAAAGTGCATGTGGCTTTCGCCACCCCATGTAATGATACCAAAGTGTACAGTTTAAATTAAATTTAGTTTACTGTGCCTCTATCTAGCAATGACACAGAGATTACCCCCGGGGTAAATCTACGATCACCCATCCATTCGTCCAGATTTCTCTTGAAGAGAGTCAGTGAGGGGCTCTGCCTAACATGGACAGGTATCCTGTTCCAGAGTGCGGGAAGCCTCTGGGTTATGAATCTGTCCCTCCAGCATGTACTATTCATATTTGTGCTGAGGTTTAGATCTTTAGCTCTCGTGGCTCTGATGGATTTGGATTTTTTGAGGTGGAGCATGTCCATTAATTCTGAATTGGACATGGCCTTGTACGTAAGGCACAGATCACCTCTGAGCAGGCAGTATGCTACTGAATAGAGCTGGAGCTTTTTCAGTCTTGCTGCATATGACATATGCTGGAGACCCTTGATCCTCTTGGTAAGGTACTTTTGGGGTCTCGCCAGGTGAGGTACATACCAAATGGGGCATTGTACTCAATCATAGGCCTGGTAAGGGAGGAATATAAGGGTACAATGACATCCTTTGATCTGGATGTGAATCCCTTCATGATAGGGTGGGCAAGGTAGAAGGTCTTTCTAACCACTTTGGTGACGTGGGTGTCAAATGAGAGGTCACTGTCAACTTGGGTCCCCGGGTCTCTGATTACTTTTTCCGTACTTAATGGATTACCACCTATGTGGTAATTTGTGGGTACTTTGTTTTTTCCAAAGGGGATGACTATATTTTTTTGGCATTTAGTTTAAGGCCATGACTCTGGCACCAGTCTGTTTCTGTGAGGCCCTTATGGAGGATGCATGTGTCAGCTGGTGTGTCTACTATGGCGCCTAGTTTGCAGTCGTCTGCAAACTTTGTCAGCCACAACCCCCCTATGTTTGCCTGCACATCTGAGAAAAATGCCAAACAAGAGGGGTCCCAAGACAGAGCCCTGTGGGACTCCACTTGTGACTGGCTTAGTCTGACATAGCTCCAGCTATTCTGACTTTGTGAGTTCTGTCCCTTAGCCAGTTTGCAGCCCATCTTGTGACAAACTGGTTTACATTTAAGCTGTTGAGCTGGTCTATGATGCCTGAGTGGGGTATTGTGTCGAAGGCTTTTGCCAGATCCAGGTAGGCTGTATGAACTGCTTTGCCTTCATTGATGGCTCTAGTGACGGTTTCAAAAAAGTCCACCAGGTTTAAAAGACAGGAACTGCCTTTTACAAAGCCGAACTGAGTAGGGTCAACTGTCTGTAGGTCCCCGAGATCTTTGTTTGTTTGAGTTCCATAATGATCCTTTCCATAGCTTTGCGGACATGGCTGGTCAAGCTTATGGGGCGGTAGTTTCCAGGGTCTGTAGAGGTGCCACCTTTGTGGAGTGGGACAAATGTAGCTGTACGCCAGTGTTCAGGGATGTATCCTGTAGCAAGGCTAAGATTAAACAGCGTTCTTATGTGCGGGTTTAGCTCCTCTAGGAGTTCATGTAGCACGCAACCCGGGACACCGTCAGGTCCCATGGATGCTGTATTTTTAGCTTTGCTGAGGGCAGCTCTCACCTGGACATCTGAGATTTCAGGGAGGGTGCATTCAGGTGCATTCAGCTGAGATATTTATTTAGTCTTTTGGGGGAGAGGGAGGGGAGAAGTTTGCACTCAACCTGTCTGCCAGTATGTTAGCAATATCTGTGGGTTCAGTGTATTTTTTGCCGTTATGAACTAACTCTGCGCATATCTGAGGGATTCCGCCCTGGTTTCTAACATAAATGAAGAAGGCCTTGTGATTATCTTTGGTGTCCTTAGCGATTTTTCTCTCTAAGTTGGCCTTTGATGATTTTATTAGCAAACGTAGCTTTTTTGCTATTGCTGATCAGGGATGCCTTCCCTTTATGGGATTTTGCTCTGTCTTGCAGTAGCTCCCTTCTCTTGTTATAGAGTTTGTTTATGGCTGGGGTCCACCAGATAGGATGCCTGCCTTTGGTGGAAAGGGTCTTGGTTTTATTTGGGATTGCATGATCCATGCATTCTTGGAGATGCCCGTAGAAAGCATTTGTGAAGGATTCAGCAGTGTGGGATGTGGTTCCCACTGGCCCAGGGGGCATAAATGATACCATTTCAGTCCTAAGGAGTGTAAAGTCGGCTTTTGAGAAGTTTCTCATTGTGGTCTTTTGTGCTGGGGGTGGAGGTGGGATGTGAATATCTAGGGTTATTAGTTTATGGTCTGATCTCACTAGTGAGGGGTATACTTCTGGTGTTGAGCATTTTGTCCCCATGTTTGTGATCAGGTCAAGTATATTATTTCCCCTTGTGGGGGAGGTGACTAGTTGTTCCATCACATTTGAGTTGATGAATTCCAGGAACCTTTGGGCAAGGGTGTTTTGGCTTGAGTAATGCACCCAGTCTATGTTTGGGTAGTTGAAGTCTTCCCAATATGATGGTATTTAGTGAGACATTCATATCCTCCAGTGTCTTCAGGAAGGCTGAATGGAGTTCCGGAGATTGCGAGGGTGGTCTGTAGCATAGCAGTTTTGCCTATGGTTAGTTGCACATGGATGGTGTCCGATGCTTCGTGCGTTGCCTCTAACCTGGAGGTGTGGGTGTCTTTAATGAATATGGACACTCCCCTCCTTTTGTGGTTCGGCCCAGGTTCTGGGGCCGAAATGCATGATACGAGGTATAACCTGGTAGGGCTGGGGTGCTCTCAGGAGCCTTGAACCAGGCTTCTGTTACTGCACAGACATCGATGCTCTCCATACTGAGGAGTGCTTCGAGAGCCTGCATCTTGAGATTTAGACTTCTGGCGTTGAGCAGCATTACCCTTAGTTTTTTCCTTTATTGTTTTCTAAGGTGGTGGGTTTGTCTTTTGAGCCTTGCCTAAAAAAGGCACTATGGGGGTGGCAAGAGCCTTAGCCAATATCCGGAAGCCCAGTGGTGACAGGTGCAAGCCGTCCCTTGCAAAGCAGCGTGGCTTGTCCAGCATGTCATCCCAAGCAGACAGACATTGGATCCCCCTAGAATGACACCAGTAATTGAGCCAATTATTAAAGCTGATCATCCTGTCTTTGTATTGTGGCATCATTCTTGGTGAGGGCAAGATGCTGCTCAGGGTCATACCGGCCTGGGCTACATAATCAGAGAGCTCCTCTGTCTCTCTTCATGTAGTCCAAAGAGGTACGTCTCGGGTCATTCACACCGGCATGGACAATGATGGAGTCATTTGTACTTGCTTTGGAGTGACCTGAGTGCTTGTGTTGTGTGTGGATCCTAGCTCCTGACAGGCAGCTCACCGTTACCCTCTCTTTGTTCAGCCTGGTAAGCGGGACGTCGGTGTGTCTGACTATAGAGTCACCTATTACTGGTGTATCGGGCATGGTGTTTCGCTTTAAGGGCTGTGATTGTTTGGCACACTGACTTTGTGTACTATGTGTTGCTTGTGCAGAGTTTTGAGGTGGTGTTTTCTTGGATGTCTGCTTTGGGAGCCTCTCTTGTTTTGGTAAGTTTTTTATTAGAGCCTCCGAGTATGTCTTTGTGTTACTATGTGTTTGGTTTGCAGTTGTAGTTGGTTTATGTGAGACGGTTTGTTGTGTGTGTGGCTACCTTCTCCTCCTGTCTGGTCGTGCTAGTCCTGTGTTGAGAGAGTTCAGCCTCCAGTTTGGCTATATAGTTGCATCTCTCACATGTGTTTGTTGTGAGGAGGAGTGGGTTGTCTGTGTACATGAGACAATTGTAACATTGTCTCAGGATTCCCAGATTAACCAGCTGAACTGGAGAGGACGTCAGTAATATACCACTCGACATGCCAGAATAGTATAAGGGGTGATGTGTAACTGGGTCAGAGAGAAGACTTTGAATGGAAGTGGGTAGGCATTTTGGTGGTGGAGGCATTTTGGCACCAAACAGGTTGGAAGGAAATTGCCATGAAATTGGCAGCATATATGGGAGGTTGGATACATTACTTAATATAGGTAACAGTCCTTTTTGTTTATATGTTAATCATAAGACTGTGGCTGATACATAGGTGGAGACACCACGGATCAATGTTTGAATTGAATAAAAGCCTTCATGTGCTTGAAGGCAATATAAACTAAAAAGGTACCGGCCACAAGAGACAGCACTTTGAGGCATGCCTAGAATTTCGTATTGTTCCTCGTGGCTTTAGAGGGCTGAACTTGACCAGCATGTGTAAAAAAATTTTCCTGAGCTATTGAAAAAATGTCAGGCAATACATTTAGAGACTGGGTTTTCTTACATGAGATTGTTAAATGACTTTTTCATGATGGAAGAAAGGACATTGATAATAAAATATTGGGGGACTTGTATAATGAGTATCCGGCCCAGGTGCTGAATTCTAGACTTGTGCAAGTCTTTGTATTATTTTTGAATTTTCCTTGTATTAATACTAAGAGACATGCAGGACTTTTGTTTGGGGAGAGTCTCTTTATGGCCAAAATCACACCATGGAACTAACGGCTGAAAATGTTAAAAAGGGAAGGGTGGAAACAGCTGATAATAAAATGGCAGCAGATGAATTAATTGGCGAAACAAGGGAGAAGAGATCGAACCTTGTGAGGACAACTTGTGCAGCTTTGGTTTCTGACCTTGCCTGTGTCATTTTAACAGATGACACTAGAGAAGAACTGTGGGCTATTCCAGAGGATATACTGTTTAAGTAAACTATCTGGTATTGTGGTAATGGCCATGATGCATTCAGAAGGAGATGGGGGAGTCATATGGCCTAAACAGACTATTCAGAATACACATAAGGTATCAAAACAGGCAGAATCGTTTATGGGGTTACCAATACTGATATGGAAAAAGATCAAACCCCAACCGAAGCCAGTCCAGAAGCAGAGGCAGACAGAAAAGGAAGTATACATCGGAAGTAGAGGGGACCCAAACAATCAGTGTGGAAGATTGGGAGTCCGCATTAATATTGAACATTTCTGTTTTGGAAAAAGGACTCCCCTTTATACCTTTTGCAATCGGTGGATTTAGCAGAGACAGTTTTGGACTTTAAAATATTTGTTCGTAATATAATGTTAAAAATGCAAATTTGTGACAACTGAAATGGGTGTAGATATTTACGTTTAACAAACCTAGTAATGCCTCCATTAATCACCCATTTACTAGAAGCATTTGCTAAAATATGTGCGGATTTACATTTGTTTAATCAACCACACACAAAAAGGAAGTTTTGTAATTTGAATAGGTCTGAGCAAAAAGCTCTGAGGCACTTACAGCAGGATCTTAGCATTACTGTTAAACCTGTGATAAAGGTGGACCCACAGTTATAATGGACATATTTTTATGAAAGTAGAATGTTTTAAATGTTTGAGAGAGTATATACATTAGAGGCCATTGAGATTTATTTTATTTGTAGATCAAATCCTTTTAGAATTGCTGAATCAGACACATATATTACAAAAGACGTTTAAATATTGTCTTGTTCAACATCGTAAAATACCATGCATACAAGGCATCCCTAAAATTCATAAACACCCGCAGAACCCTCCTTTGCGACTTGTATCAGAGGAGGGGTGGCTGATGGAGCCCTTCTCTATGTAGAAAATAAGTTCCATCCCATTATAAGCAAAGATAAGAATATATTGCAAGATGCAAAACTTTTTTTTGCAAAATTTATATCCATTTTCAGTTGTATGGGATTATACAGTACAATGACTTTACTATGGACGTATGCTCTTTGTTTACCAAAATACCAAATGAGTATGGAATTTGTGCGTTAAGAGAATATTTATTGAGCAATAGTCCATGTTTGAGAATTGACATAGCGCTCCTTTGCACTTTTACACATTTTAATTTTGACTAATAATGCCTTTGTTTTTAACACACAGTATGATCTCCCAACTTTATGGCGTGGCTATGGGCACTGCCAGTGCCGATAGCTACGCCAACATGATTTTGGCTATTTGGGAGCAGACTCATATTTTGAAAAATGAGTATTTTAGTAAATGTATTCCTTTTATTAATTTGTGGATGACATTTTTTGTTTGGGCAGGAAATTAGGATTTTTTTTAAATTCAATGAGTATATACAAAGGATTGATGAGTTCCTGAGATTTGACATAAATATGTAACAGCTGTTGATTCCTTGGACTGAGAATAACACTGAGTGTGAATGGTGGTTTTACCACTTGTATTTGTATGAAGCCCTGTTATCATAAGTTATTTCATAGAAATAGCATGCACCCCCTTATGTTTTTTTTCTAACATAGTAAAAGGACAAGCAGTCAAAGCTTCTAGAGTGAATGAATGCATCTGATACAGCTTTTGAGAATGAACTGATACATCTGAGTAGTAATTTTATTAGGAGAGGTTATAGAGACTATAATATAAATCCTGTATTAAAGTCTGACAAGGGAGAGCCATTATTTGTCCTTATTTTTCATATGGGAATGAGATGTCCAATAAGACTCTACCACAAGAAACATTGAAAGAAGATGTTACATTTTCAATGTTTTATAATAATGACAGGGAGTATATAAAAAAAAATTATTAGTAAACATTGGAATGTGTTGACTACCGATGCAAAACTTAAAAAAATAGTGGGGGATTACCCTAGTTTTGGGTATAAGAATAAAAAGTCAAGAGATTATTGTGTGGATATAGAGCTAATAGGGATGTGAACAGGGAAGGACTTTTGGGAAGTGCATTAAACCTTGTTCAGCCTGTAACTACTGCCAATATATTAATAGTAATGGGAAGTTTATACTTCCAGTCACCCAGAAAGAACATTGGATGTCCTTCAAGGATGCATCTGCAGTCCTTACATATGGGTTGTCCTGCCTCAGGCAGCCCTTCGGTCGGCCGGATTCCAAAGTCTGGGTCCGGTGTCGGCTGATGTCGCCCTTTCCCCGACGTCAGAGCGCCTGGGGTATAAAAGCGTCAGCCGACGCCATCTTCCTCAGTCTTTCTTGCCGCGTGGTGCCCGAAGCAGAAGCAGTTCGCAAGTGCCGGTCGGCCAGCTCCTGTAATTCAGCTACCGAAGACTTCAAAAGCTAAGTACCCCGTTGGGGACTCTTTCTTGCCTCAGCCGATGTCAGATAAAGTTAATAATTGCTTAACTTGTGGGAAACAAATACCTCATAAGGATTTCCACTCTTACTGCCTCCCCTGCCTAGGCCCAGACCACGACGTCTCGGCCTGTTCAGCCTGTGCTTCCTTCAACCGACGCACTCTTAGGCGTCAGGCGGAGTTTGCAGAGGAATTTTTTGGGGCTAGTTTTTCTTACAATATGCCGTCGGAGACTCCGACTTCCCATTTAACCAAAAAACGGAAGGACAAGGACCGACACACGCGGGCTGCGGTTTTGGCTGAAACAACGGCCAGGCCTACCGTGAGTGTCTCGGCTGAAACAGAGTTCTTGGTACTTCCGACCACCGAAACTGCTAAACAGACAACCTCGGCCCCGGAGGCCCCTACTGAGTCGGTTCTTGAATTTCCATCGGAAACTGGTGTCCTGGAACCTTCCGACACCATCCCTCTAGACAAAACTACACCGGCACGTGGTGCAGCCAGGCCTCCTGCATCCATGTCCATAAAGGCATTCTCCAGGGCTAAAGCTGCTAAACACTCAAAAGCTTTGCCTCCCAGGGTTATCCCTCAGGGACCCACTACAGGTTCTCAGATTCTAAGTTTAGCAGAGGACCTTATTTCCTTAATTAGGGGCTCACAGCCTCATCCGGACAGGGGCTCTCAACCTCCTCTAGACAAAAGGCCCAGGGTTGAGCCCTCTGATCCCCACTCCTCAGATGAGGCCTCTGATGGCTCTACTCTCTCGGACTACCAGGAGGAGGCTTTTTCGGCCTACGAGGATTCTGCTGCAGAGGAATCTATCCCCTCAGCCTCTGAAGAGCTGTCCTTCGGGGAGACCCTTCACACTGAGAGAGCATTTTCAATGGCAGGGCCAGGAATTCTCCGATTCCAGGAAGAGATTAAGGACTTTCTTGCATTTACCTCAGCATAGGCCTTTGGCTATTCCCCCTGTTTTGAATGTCATTGATGATGTGTACTCTGAGTCTAGCACAACCCCTGACACTCTTCCTCTGGCTCCTGTCAAACCCGATAGGTCCTACAGGGTCCCGGACTCGCATCTTTTCCTTTACAAGGCCCACTCTGCTGATCCAGAAACTATTTCACAGGGCCCTAAAGGGGTTGCAGCGGCCACTACTAAAAATTCACTCCCCTCCTCTCTGAAAGGGAGTCCAGGGCTTTAGAGAGATTGGGTAAAAAAAGTGTATACTTTTGCTACTCTTTCTATGAGGACATTAAATTGTCAATTTCATATGATACAGTACCAAGAGTATTTGTTAGATGAACTGCATAAAAAACTGTCTTCACCTGAACCCCTAGATCGCAAATCACTTCAGGATCTGGTACATAACTCCCAGCAGGTTAGCAACCATTTCTTGCAGTGTGGTTGATGCATTGGAAGCTTCATGTAGGTCGGCTATGACAGGTGCAGTCATACGTAGGCATGCTTGGCTGAAGGAACAATCTCTGCCAGACCATGTTAAAGCAAAGCTTCTGGATGCGCCACTGGAGAAGCAAAAGTTATTTGGCTCCTCGGCTCAGGAGGTCTTAAAGAAATTTGAGGAAAAGGCTAAATCTGTACAAAGTCAAAGATTTTCTCCAGGTCCAACCACCAAGATTCAGCAGAAATTGGCCTTCTAAGAATTGGTCCTTTCCAGACAGAGAGATTTCAAAGAGGCAAGAACAGGCATGCCAGAGGTAGAGGGCAAGCAAGAGGCTCCTACAGAGGAAGTCAATGGCAGCCTCCTAACCAGAGAGGTAGTGCAGGACCTACAACTGCTGCACAAGGACAGACTCAATGACTTTATCTTGACCCCGCTACCAGGGCTCAATTGGAAGCACCATTGGGTGGAAAGCTATCCTTATTCTCAAAAAATTGGCACAGTATTACAAGGGACAAATGGACACTGCAAATAATAGACAAAGGATACAGGTTCCATTTCCATACATTGCCAAAAAGAAAAGGCATGCCAAACCTGCCACCGAATCAAAGGGCATAGGCTTTGAAACAAATTTCCAACCTATTGCAAATGAAAGCTATAGAAAAGGTTTCTCTCACAGAACAAGGCCAAGGATTTTATTCCAGACTATTCCTTGTCCCAAGAAAAGAAAAACAATGGAGGCCTATTCTCGACTTGTCCGCACTGAATACTTATCTCATTGTGCCAAAATTCAAAATGCTGACCCTACAGCAACTCCTTCCCATGCTGGGCAAGGCGTCTTGGCTGGTAACTCTAGACCTCAAGAAGGCATACCTGCATGTCCCTATCAGACAAAGTTGCAGAAGACACCTCAGATTTCTTGCAGGTTCAGAGCATTATCAATTCTCAGCATTGCCCTTTGGCTTATCTACTGCACCCAGAGTATTCACGAAATGCTTGGCATCAGTAATTGCACACTGCAGACTTCAGGGGATTCAAATATACCCATATCTGGATGACTGCCTTATACAAGCGGACAGCCAACAAACTTTGGTAAAACACTTGAATTATGCCATCCGCCTACTTCAGGCCTTGGGATACACAGTCAACTTTCACAAATCAAGACTTGTTCCATCCCAAAGAATAAATTTTCTGGGTGCGAAACTAGACACAACCACCCAAATGGCTTTTCTCACAGAAGAAAAACAGACAACTACCGGATTATTTCGAAAATTTGACAAAACTAACTCGGCTGACTGCAAGGAAAATCCTGCAGGCCCTGGGTTACATGGCATCTTGCATTCTTCTGATTCCACAAGCAAGGCTGCATATGAGGAAACTACAATGGTACCTAAGGAGTCTATGGTCCCAGCACAGTCGCAGCTTAGAAGCTTTGATACCACTCATTCCATACCTTCAAAAGGATTTTCTTTGGTGGGCTCAAGCAAGCTAGTCAAACAGGGGTCTGCCTTTCAGCAAACCAATGACCAGCCAAACCATTACAACTGACGCTTCAGACCATGGATGGGGAGCACACATGGAGGGCAGATGCATTCAAGGTCTTTGGTCACGGAAAGAATTGCACATGCACATAAACCAAAAGGAAATGCTGGCAGTGATACATGCAATCGAGGCCTTCAAACGCTTTCTGCATCAAGGCCACCTGCTAATAAGGACAGACAATACCACAGTTATGTGGTACATAAACAAGCAAGGAGGTACCCATTCCTACCCTCTTTGCAGGTTGGCAATGAATCTTTGGGAACTTTCCCTAAAACTCAATATAGAACTACAATCCCAGTTTGTGCCAGGAAAAGACAATATAC
This sequence comes from Protopterus annectens, assembly GCF_019279795.1. Lineage (NCBI taxonomy): Eukaryota > Metazoa > Chordata > Ceratodontiformes > Protopteridae > Protopterus > Protopterus annectens. The sequence continues at coordinate 565,965,721 of NC_056749.1, forward strand.
TGGCGGACAGCCTAAGCAGAAATATCATGGACCCACACGAATGGATGCTGCACCCAGACATCTTCCTTCAGATAACACAATCATGGGGGAGGCCGGACATAGATCTTTTTGCCTCCCACCACAACCATCAGCTGAAGAAATTCTGCTCAAGGACATACCACCCACAAGCATGGAAAGTGGACGCCCTCTTGTTCAGCTGGAATACTAACAGTGTATGCATTTCCACCTCTTCCATTAATGACCAAGGTCTTACTGAAAATCAGGACAGAGCAGCCAAAAGTGATTCTGATAGCTCCGGACTGGCCAAGACAGCACTGGTACCCACTGTTAAGGAGCATGTCACGCACGAAACCATGGCCTCTACCACAATGGCCACTTCTTCTGACACAGCACAATTACAAAACTCTGCACTCCAACCTGAAAACCTTACAGCTGACAGCCTGGAGAATACCTTGACTCCTCACCAGTATAAGCTGTCCAAGAGAGAGAAGGATATCATCATGGAAGCTCGCCGGCCTTCCACAAGGAAGGCATATTCAGCAAAATGGAAAAGATTTCGCACTTGAGTACCACAAAGGGCCTAGATGCGACAGTGATGAACATGGCACATATCCTGGAATACTTGGCAGAAATGCTCCACAATGGCCTTTCTTACTCTTCCATAAAGATTCATGCTTCAGCAATTTCAGCAGAATACAATACTGATCCACCTGTCTTCTCTCATCCTCTCCTAAGGCAGTTTCTGAGAGGAATTACGAACATCAATCCTCCAAGGAAGCCACCAGTGCCTACATGGGACCTTAAGTTTGTGTTGGAAAAATTAACTCTACCTCCTTTTGAACCAGCAGCATCTTCAGAACTACAGTTCCTGTCTTGGAAGACCGCCTTCCTTCTGGCCATAACCTCAGCAAGAAGAGTATCTGAGTTGCAGGCCCTCATGGCAGTACAACCATTTCTTATTTTTCATCAGGGCAGAGTCTCATTGCGAACCAATCCTTCATTCATGCCAAAGATGGTATCCAGGGTCTCATTGAACCAAGCTATTCACCTGCCTACCTTCTTTCCAAACCCACAAAACAAAGGGGAGAAACTTCTGCATACCCTGGACATTCACAGACAGTTGCGCTACGACTTTGACAGAACTAAGACTTGCAGAAAAACTGACCAGCTGTTTGTAGCATATGCTGCTGGTTTACAAGGAAAAGCAATTTCCAAACATCCAATTTCAAAATGGATAGGAAATTGCATTCGATTCTGTTATTCTTTTCATGGCAAAACTGTGCCAGCTAACATTAGACCTCACTCCACCAGAGCCACAGCCACCTTCACAGCCTTCTTAAGAGGGGTGGCTACCAAGGACCTTTTAGAAGCTGCTACATGGAGCTCCGAGCATACATTTTCCAAGCATTACAACTTACCTTTATATTCCAGACCCAGAGCAGGCTTTGCTACGGCAGTCCTGCAGGGCATTTTAGCTACACCATCCTTTTCTTAGATCCTACCACCCCCAGATTGACTATGGTATTCTACCCATATGTAAGGACTGCAGATGCATCCTTGAAGGACATAGTACAGTTTTGTACCTACCATAAATGTAGATGTCTGATTAAATATGCATCTGCAGTCAGGTTTACCCTCCCTCCTTCCCCTCTGTGGGATTTCTTGGGTGTTAACCCCAGTTAGCTATTAGAGGGATAATCTATTATGGTGTATTTGTTTTATATTCCTGTGCATGTTTGGAATTTATTGCATTTCTCCAAATTTAGCCTTCCTTAGAGGGCACCTGGCATCTGGGGCAAGAAACTGAGGAAGATGGCGTCGGCTGACGCTTTTATACCCCAGGCGCTCTGATGTCGGGGAAAGGGCGACATCAGCCGACGCCGGACCCAGACTTTGGAATCCGGCCGACCGAAGGGCTGCCTGAGGCAGGACAACCCATATGTAAGGACTGCAGATGCATACCTATCGGACATCTACATTTATGGAAGGTACAAAACTGTACTTTCTCTGCCCAGTTTTCCTCTCAAATGTGTTGTCTAGTCACTTGATTGTCTTTAGTTAGACATGTGGTTTTATAAGTGAATGAATATACATGTCCTGGAGTAATCTGGTATCCCTTCCAGAGTTGGTCTCCTGCCCTTTGCATGGCAAGATAACATTCAACTCCCTGGCACCCCTCTATAAGATAAAGTGGGCATCTGATAAGATGTAATCTTAATCATTGGTTAGGGCTACTGCATGAAAGCTGTTTTGACTCTTCAAAACTGACATTGCCCAAGTTGATTGGAGCTACTGTGTGGAGTCTAGTTTGGAAGGCAATTGAAGTCATAAAAAAGCACAAATAGTTCTGAACATTTTCAGCAGGGAAGTCAGTTGTATGTAGTTTGGATTAGCACAGGCTATGATGTAGTTCTGTAATATAGTATGTATTTGGGTGAAGACACTTCAGCTAATTTCCTACAAAACATTTAACCATACATTTATCTGTGGCATTATGAACAATGTTGGGTTAGGTTATAATCAGATGTTTGCTATTGTTGGCCTGGTTTCTTGTCCAATGTTGGCAGTCTATAAATATAAACACAATCCAGCACTGCAAAGTACACACCACAACTGTCAAATTCACTGCTGTCCATTTTACTTTCACTCTCCCAAATAGTGGTTCCAGAACAAGGCCTTCATCAGTATCTTAAATGTGTTCAGGCCAACAAGACTGCCTTCTATAGTCTCCAGATGATTTCCAACAGTGACCAATATATTTATGTACTTTGTATTTTATATATCACTACATAAATGAAGTCTGTAAATACAGAACAAGTATAGCAGGAAATGAATTTGAATCTTAAATTCATCTCAAAACTGTTCATTTGAACTGAGTGCAAGCAGATTACTCAATATGTTGGTCCATTGTGAAGTTTTCTTTATTTTATCCAAAATTGGTTGCCAGCTTAACTTGTTTGGGACTTTTTAGAGAGACCCCCCCCCCCCGTAAACCTAAAAGAAGCCTCAGGGTGCTTCAATAAATGTCTGATGTCACTGTGATGTTCAGAGGTGGTTCTAAAGCTTCAGTGGTTTCACTATGTAAAACAATGAACATGTTCATGTAGCCAGATCCATCCATTCACTCTGGCATTTAATAGCTATGAGTGTCAGAACTTTAGATATTAGTATGAGTCAATTTTGTTTCCTTACAGGCTGTTTTTTTCCACATGTGCATACCCTTAAGTCCTTTCTGCAGATTCAACTGGTTGGGAGCTTTCGCATAATCAGGAACGTGTTTGGTAATGATTAAACCACTGTATTTTTTTTCTATATGTAAATTTGTAAGTTTCTACAAGCTGTTCCATCATAATGTCCCAATATTTATGTATGAGAGATGATAGTACTTTTTCATTTTGACCCAAAAGTGGTGACTTGTCAAATAGTTCCATATTTATTAGATTTCTCAATATATTCCACTCCTAACTTTCTGATCATTCTTATCATTCTTTATTTTCTTTTGTTGCCTTAACTAAACTATTTGGTTGTGGTTGTTGTAGTCTTTTCCCGGTTAGGGGTCTCCACAGCGGAACTCCGGTCCGCTAATGATTGGCTGCAGATTTTTGCATGCAGAGTTGCCAGCTCTGATGCACAACCTTCAACGAAGATGCACCCATTCACGCATGTCTCCACACAGAAGATGCTCTAGCTGAGAATCGAACAGGACAATGTCTTACTGTGAGGCAACAACGCTACCGCAGCACCACCACCGCAGTTTGTACTTGCGTATTAACACAACCAGGAGACAAATGTAGGAAGAACTTTATGTCCAATAGAATGGGAAAGCAAAACTGTGGGATTTAGTGTTACTCGCAGTTCAAATGACGTTTCATCTGGCTTGTTAGTGTTTATTAATAACACCGCTGTACCAGTCAAATGTGAATGAGTAGCTGTGGGTGCAATTGCATATCTTAAGACACTTGCTTTCGTTCAGTCCCATCTTAACTTTCTCTTGGTTGTTGCTGTACTTTGGTGGCAACAGATTTGATTTACTGCTTAACCAAGTAGGGTGGGCAACTTTCATCCACGATCCAAACGAGGCACAGCAGTCCAAGTAGAATGTATTTTAGTGTGTGTTCTTTATCACGTATGTTTCATTACTGTTGTAAACTACACTAATCGGACAAAAAAGCAAACCTTAAGTTTACAGCAGGAATAACCAGCTCTATTTCTTGATACCAGTTAGCATACAGGATAAAAACACTTAAACTAAAATACGTTTTACTTGTTGAATTGCTGTACCTCTTGTTCAGATCATGGATGAAAGTTACCCACCCTATTCTGTTAAACAGTAAATCCAATCCGTCACCAAATTACGGCAACCTGGTTGCATTAATATGCAAGTACCAACTATTCTTATAACCCTTTGTATAAACTTTTTTGTCTGTCTTTGGGGGGGGGGTGCTAACAATCCTCAGATGAACACATTATAAAGTATCCCACCCAATTCCTTAGAGTTAAAATAATGTATGTTGAGGTACATACTGACTGTTTCAAAGAAACTCAGTGGAATGGTTTCCTGTATTATCTTATGGAATCATCTTTGGTTGTCTTAGATGTGCAAGTAAGTAAAAAATCAAGTGATCTGTTGACTTTCAAAAGTATGTTATGCCTCAGTTATTACTCTTCTTCTTTATGCCTCCGTTATTACTCTTCTTTTTTTTTTTAAATTTGTCCACAAATTCCTGAAGGCAAGATTGATGTTCATACCAGCCGACAGTCATCCATGTATCTGCCCCACATACCAATGGTGCATGTATAGATGTGGCTGATGGCATATTTAGAGGAATTAGTATATCTATGACGTGAATTGGTTGGTATAAATAGGTGCAAATGCAGCAGCCATTGCAGTCTCCTTTACTTGCACAAATAATCAATATAAAATGCTTTCTTGGTGAGAAGTTCTGAAAGGTATAAAATATACATTAAAACACAGATCATATATTGAGTTCTCTAACAAAAATTTCTAGAGCTTAACAGCCTTGTCCAATGTAGTATGTTAATTCATATGTCTGTTCGTTCTATACTGTACTGTTCGTTCTATACTGCACATAAAGTAAGGTGTCTGTCTGTAAATCATCACTTGATTTAATTGTCTTGTTTTCTGGTTTTAATACAAGCTAAAAGTGGTTTTAAATTCTTTGTAAAAATGTTTTTTTTTTGGTAATTCGATATTTTTTGCAAGCTAACAGTATGCACCCCAGAAATATTAAAACAATATTGGTTTTTTTTTTTTTTTTTTTTTTTTTTTTTTTTTTGCATTTCCTTGGCATTGATTGTTCCTAATGCTTTAATTTCACCCAATACTTGCCACAAACTCTTATACAAGGGTGTTACGAAGACTAATTTAAAAGGCAGCAAAAAAAAAAAAACTGATCAGAAAGTTAGATGAGTTACTAGAATATAATTAAATTCCAAGTCTGAAACTACAATATGTTTGACCCAAAAATGGTGACAAAGTACTGTCATCTCTCTCAAATATTGGGACATTCTCGTAGTGGAACAAGTGGCAGAAATTTTACCTTTTCTAAGTTTACATACAGAGAAGGAGAAACAATTTGTGTACACATGTGGGATGCATGTCTAGGCTTAAAAAGGGCCTTGTGGTAGTTAGCCTAGTAAACACCTATGAACCTATGTTTATCATATTGATCACTTGTTCAGTAGCCTTGGCTGTATGACTTGTATTTTGCCAAGGATATAGCATCTGGCTAACTTCCAAAGCTTTAAGACTCATTCCACCATATTGAAGGTTCTGAGAATCCAGCCATGCAAACTTCAAAACAGTACCAGTGGCCATATCCCTGGAAGAAGTATCAATGGACTCCTACACTGTAAACAGTGAGTAGGGATCTCTGCAATAGAAGAAACTAAAGTTATTTTAAGCAGTTTTTTTTTCTTTCCAAGAAAAAGTGCATATAAAACATTTTTCGTACTTTCACAGTTTTTTATCAAACTTTAACACATGAGCCTGACTAATCAAAATTCTGAAATTGAGAGTTGCGGAAGTATACACTTTTCCCATAACTAACACAGATTTTCCCATGTTTGTCTGAAAGAGTAGGATTGCAGTTGACTAGGTGCTAACCAGCAGTGGGATCAACTAGAGCTGTAGCTGTAAGTGTCCTGAGATGACCCAGCAGTAATACACGCATGCTGTACAGCAAATAAGTAGAAATGGCTGTAGGATGTGGAAAATCTTTCTGTAATGATGCCTAGTATTTTCTGAGGGACTGAGTAACTTTAGTATTATCCCACTGAAAGCACTGGCATATTCTAGCAGTAGTCTCAGAAAAGCAACCCCCCCCCCCTGTAGAATCAAACTAAGCTCTAACGAGTCCGAGTAAGAAATCTGGGGTGAAAAACGTTGCATCGTCCTGTTCAGATTCAAAACCTTGAATCTCTTCAGAAAAGGTATCCTTTTACCAGAAACTGCATTATAAGAAAGATCAATAGCCTGAACCAGACCCAGTAAACTCCTATGCAAAGAAATTTGAGTACATATATGCTTGTTTTTTAGTTCCTTTTTGCCAGGAATAATAGGGACAACAGTGTTACTAATGGTATTGGCTGTTTCCCCATAGCTTCGCACAGCATTCTGACGCAATGGAGAAACCTTTCCTGTTCCTTCTCCCAGGACTGATAAGAGAATCACTCCCTTACGCAATGACTGACTGGGCCCCCTATGGATGCAGAGGATGTGGCTAATCCACTGTCCATAGTGGCTGTAGGGGCTACACTAGAGGGATCTGGGGTAAAATGACTGATTTTTTTGAGGTACAACAAATTGCCACAGCAGTCCCCTAACCTGTGGCTGAGTCAGATTGCTAGCCTGCTGTGGTGGCAAAGGCTGTTTGCTTAATTTTTGTCGCTGGAAGAACCACTGTTATGTTGTCTTATCTCTTCTCCATTCTTACACTGATGGGTTTGGAGCCACCAAACACTTAGCTGAAGATCTCAAACTTGGCTCTTGGCAAGAAGTATCCCACAATGTAGTGGTGTAATTCCTCAGATCTCGTTTGCAGCTTTACGGGGTTGGATGCACTCGCCTTGGCTAAGTTGTGAAACTTTTCTTATTTCTTGTCAAAACCGAATCATTTTGCTGATATGTAGATGTCCTTCATGGATGCATCTGCAGTCATAACAACTGGGTTGTCCTGTCGTCAGGCAGCCCTTCAGTCGGCCGGATTCCAAAGTCCGGGTCCGGCTTCGGCTGATGTCGCACTTCACCCGACGTCATCTCTGTTGGTCTTCGGGTATAAAAGCATCAGCCGACGCCATTTTCCTCGGTCTTTCTTGCCGCGTGGCGCCCGAAGCAGAAGCTGTTCACAAGTGCCGGTCGGTCGGATCCAGAGATTACTTCTACCGAATACTACTTCGAAGACTTCTAAAGCTAAGTACCCCGTTGGGGACTCTTTCTTGCCTCAGCCGATGTCAGAAAAAGTTAATAATTGTTTAACCTGTGGGAAACAAATACCTCATAAAGATTTCCACTCTTATTGTCTGCCTTGTTTAGGCCCAGCCCACGACGTAGCTGCCTGTTCGGCCTGTGCTTCCTTCAACCGACGAACGCTTAGGCGTCGGTCGGAGTTTGCTGAACAGTTTTTCGGTTCTGATTTTGCGTACATTATGCCGTCGGATCCTCCGACTACCCAATCTACCAAAAAACGCAAAGATAAAGACCGACACTCGCGGTCCGCGGTTTCGGCCGAAACCATGGTTAAGCAAACCGCGAGTGTCTCTGTTTCGGCCGAAACCAAGAAAACTGATCAAAGTACAGCTGAATCTATCTCTACAACTGAGGCCCCTGCTACCACCCTTGAATCGGCCTCAGAAATTTTATCCACTATGGTGGTTGCCACTGACTTATCGGACACCATTCCCTTGGATGTCTCCACCCCAGCACGTGGTGCTGCTAGGCCTCCAGCAACCATGTCCATTAAGGCCTTCGCCAGGGCTAAAGCAGCCAAGACTACTAAAACAGTGCCTGTTAAACCCCCTACTACCAGGCCCTCCTCTAGTTCTCAAATGCTTACTCTGGCAGAAGATTTAATTTCATTAATTAGAGGATCTCAATCTCACCCAGACAGGGCCTCTCAGCCCCCAGAGAAGAGACCTAGGGCAGAGCCCCCTGAGCCAGTGTCCTCTGATGATTCTGCTGATGAATCAGACATAACTGACCAGCCAGAGGCTCCTTTCTCCAATTTTGAAGACTCTGATGCTGAAGAATCCATTCCAGCTGCTTCCCCAGAAGAATTCTCCTTTGGGGAAACCTTACATGCCATGCGAGCAGTTCCAATGGCAGCAACAGGATTTTTCAGACTCCAGAAAAAGACTTAGGACCTTTCTGCACCTTCCACAGCACAGGCCCTTAGCTATACCTCCTGTTCTTTCTGTGGTGGATGATGCTTTCAATGATGTCTGCTCCGCACCAGATTCTTTACCTCCAGCCCCTGCCAAACCAGACAGATTTTACAGGGTGCCAGACACTCATCACCACCTGTACAAGGCCCCACTTGCAGACCCCGAAACTATATCCCAGGGTCCCAAGGCAGTAGCCGTGACCATAGCTAAAAACCCTATTCCTTCTGAAAGGGAAGCAAGGTCATTAGACAGATGGGGCAAAAAGGTCTACACTTCAGCTACTCTCTCAGCTAGAGCTTTAAACTGTCAGTTTCACATGATACAATACCAAGAGTTTATGCTTGATCAGTTAACTAAAAAGCTAACCACTGATGAATCTCTTGATAAGAAATATGTATTAGAAATGGTAAATAACATACAACAGGTTAGTAACCATTCCTTAAAATGTGGCTATGATGCACTGGAGGCTTCATTTAGATCAGCCATGACTGGCACAGTGATAAGAAGGCATGCTTGGCTAAAGGAGCAAGCTTTACCGGATCATGTTAAAGCTAAGCTGCTAGATGCTCCTATGGATAAGACAAGTTTGTTTGGTACACCTGCCCAGCAGGTTATGAAGAAAATGGAAGAAAAGGCAAAATCTGTTCAAACGGTTAAAGATTTCTTGCAGGTTCAACCCCAGGTTTAGCAGGAACTGGCCTGCCAAAATTGGTCCTTTCCTGACTCCACAAGATCTCAAAGGGGCAGGAATAGACGTTCCAGAGGCAGAAACCAATCCAGAGGAGGTGCCTACAGAGGACGACAGTGGCAAGGTAACAACAGAGGCACAGACACCACCTCTGCCACTACATCAACACAGCCACAGTGACTTAACCTAAATCCGCCTACCAGGGAACAAATAGCAGCTCCTCTAGGCGGAAAGTTAACCTTATTTTCAAAGAACTGGCACTATATAACAAAAGACAAGTGGATCTTACAAACCATAGATCAAGGTTACGGTTCCACTTCCACACTTTACCAGTCAAAAGAGGAATGCCAAATCTACCTCCAAATCAAAACCAGAGGCTCTACAACAGATAATGCAGTTAGCAAAAATGAGAGCTGTGGAAAGAGTGCCAACAGCAGAGCAAGGAAAGGGGTTCTACTCCAGATTATTCCTAGTTCCAAGAAAGGAAAAAAGTTGGAGACCAATTCTGGACCTGTCCACCTTAAATACTTACATCATTGTCCCAAAATTCAAAATGCTGACCCTACAGCAACTTCTTCCCATGTTGGGCAAGGAGTGCTGGCTGGTAACTCTAGATCTCAAGGAGGCATACCTGCACGTCCCCATTCGACCAATCTGCAGAAGATACCTCAGATTTCTTGCAGGATCAGAGCACTATCAATTCTCAGCATTGCCCTTTGGCTTATCTACTGCCCAGAGTATTCACAAAATGCCTGGCATCAGTAATCGCTCATTGCAGACTACAGGAATTCAAATTTACCCATACCTGGACGACTGCCTGCTACAAGGGACAACAAAAGCAAGCTGACAACAGATTTACAAAGGGTCATTTACTTGCTACAAGCACTGGGATACACAGTCAATTTACAAAAGTCAAGGCTGATACCATCCCAAACAAGGACATTCTTGGGTGCGGAATTGGACACAGTAAAACAAATGGCATTCCTAACTACAGAAAAACAAAAAGAACTCCCTCTTTACTTCTTGGCACTAACAAAACTGAACAAGTTAACAGCAAGAAAAGTACTGCAGGCCTTGGGCTTCATGGCATCATGCATAATCTTGGTCCCACTTGCCATACTACATATGAGAAAACTACAGTGGTACCTAAAGAATTTATGGTCCCAACACAGACACAGCCTAGAAACAGAAATCCCACTAATTCCATGCTTAAAACAGGAGTTCCTATGGTGGGCTCAGGCATGCCAGTCAAACCCAGGGCTACCCTTTCGCAGATGTCAAGCAAGCCAGACCATCACAACAGACGCTTCAGACCTAGGATGGGGGGCACACATGCTGGACAAATGCTTGCAAGGATTGTGGACACAGGATCAACTTCACCTGCACATCAACCTAAAAGAAATGCTGGCAGTAAAACTGGCAATCCAAAAGTTCAGACCATTTCTCAGAGAGGGCCAGTTGATGATAAGGACAGACAACACCACAGTCATGTGGTACATCAACAAACAGGGAGGCACTCATTCATACCCCCTATGCAGAATGACTTTGGAGCTGTGGACCCTGGCACTCAGCTACAACATCCAGTTACAGGCAATATTTGTACCAGGAAAAGAGAATACTCTAGCAGACATATTAAGCAGAACCACATCGGATGCCCACGAATGGAAGCTGCACCCGGACATCTTCAAGACCATCTCAAAGAAATGGGGAATGCCTCAGATAGACCTATTCGCATCACCTCTCAATCACCAGCTCAAAAAATTCTGCACAAGGACATTCCACCCACTAGCATGGAAAGTGAATTCGCTCTCCTTCAGCTGGAAAGGCCTAACAGCATATGCATTCCCACCTCTTCCCTTGATACACAAGGTATTACTAAAAATCAAGGAAGAACGTCCAAGGATAATCCTGATAGCTCCAAACTGGCCAAGACAACACTGGTACCCACTGCTGAGGAGCATGTCTCGAACAATATGTGGCCAATACCCTGATGCCTTTGATGTTAACTCAGAACAACTACAACATCATGCATCCAAACCTAAAAACGTTGCAACTGACTGCATGGAACATCACATAGCAGCAGCTAATCCAGAACTTTCCCAAAGAGTTAGACATTATTCTTGAAGCACGCAGACCTTCAACAAGAAGAAACTATGCTGGAAAATGGAAGAGGTTTGTCAGTTGGAGTACTGAAAGAGGAAAAGATGTGTCAAACGTAGACATGCCTAACATTCTGGAGTATCTGGCCGAACTTCTTCATTCAGGCCTGTCCTACTCCTCCATCAAGATACATGCATCAGCTATTTCAGCAGAATACAGCTTTGATCCACCTGTTTTTTCGCACCCTTTGCTCAGGCAGTTCCTCAGAGGAATCAAGAATGTAAAACCTCCAAGGAAACCACCTTTACCAGCTTGGGACTTAAACTTTGTGCTAGAAATTTGACACTATCACCCTTTGAACCAGCAGCAACAGCAGACCTACAACACCTGTCATGGAAAACTGCTTTCCTACTGGCAATTACTTCAGCAAGGAGGGTTTCAGAACTACAGGCCTTAATGGCAGTGCAACCCTTCCTAATCTTCCACCAAGATAGTGTCCATGAGGACTAATCCTACATTTATGCCTAAGGTGGTATCCAGAGTGTCTTTAAACCAGGCAATCCACCTACCTACCTTCTTTCCCAACCCACAAAACACAGGGGAAAGAATACTGCATACTTTGGATGTACATAGACAGCTACACTACTACTTGGACAGAACAAAAAGTAGCAGAAAGACTGACCAACTTTTTGTAGCCTATGCAACAGGAAGGGAAGGAAAAGCTATTTCCAAACAGACAATCTCCAAATGGATAGGAAATTGCATACGATTGTTACTCCTTCCATGGAAAACCAATTCCACAGAACATAAGACCTCATTCTACAAGGGCAACAGCCACTACCACAGCCTTCTTACGAGGAGTGGCAACCAAAGACATTATTGAGGCGGCTACTTGGACCTCCGTGCATACATTTGCCAAGCATTATAATTTGCCTCTATATTCCAGATCCCGAGCAGGGTTTGCCACTGCTGTACTGCAAGGGATCCTAAACACACCATAATCTAGTTTTATCCTCCTCCCCTAGTTGGCTATGGTATTCTACCCAGTTGTTATGACTGCAGATGCATCCATGAAGGACATAGTACAGTTTTGTACCTACCATAAATGTAGATGTCCGAACTGGATAGCATCTGCAGTCAGGATTACCCTCCCTCCTTCCCCTCTGTGGTACTCCTAGGGTGTTTACCCTCCTAATAGCTAGCTGGTGGGGGGGGGGGGGGGAGTCTTATGGTGTATTTGTTGGTATATATGTACATACATGCTTATTTTTGTGTTTACCTCTATCTTTTTGGAAACATTGGCATCTATCCAAATTTTAGCCTTCAAGAGGGCTACTGGCATCTGGGGCAAGAAACACTGAGGAAAATGGCGTCGGCTGATGCTTTTATACCCGAAGACCAACAGAGATGACGTTGGGTGAAGTGCGACAGCCGAAGCCGGACCCGGACTTTGGAATCCGGCCGACTGAAGGGCTGCCTGACGACAGGACAACCCAGTTGTTATGACTGCAGATGCTATCCAGTTCGGACATCTACATTTATGGTAGGTACAAAACTGTACTTTCCTTCACCAATATGTTGTATTCGTTGGCTTCTCTCTGTTTTTTCCTCTTCAGGCACGGCTTTTGCCATTGCTTTATAGGCCTTGGTATCCCTGTAGTGGCAGTTTGTTGTAGTTGTGTCTTTATAGCTCATTTAAATTAGAGAGCTATACGCCCGTTTTAATTAGAGGGCTTCTCCTATTTAATAGTTTGTGTTTGAAAATCAGAGCCGTTTAAGTTAGAGGTTCTAATTTTCTTCCTTAGTTTTTCTTACTGGCATTGTTTTTGTAGCATAAGTCTTTAAATATTGTCCTGTTAAATAAGCATCCTTTGTTGGTATCAATATGTCTAAAGAACAGAAAGAAAGAGAAAATAAGCCTTCAGGTTTCAAAAAATGTCAGAAATGCTTGCAAAAGATGTCCATCACTGATGGACATATTGTTTGTGTATATTGTCTTGGTGCTATCCATTTCCAGGAGGACTGCACCTTCTGTCATTCGTTTAGTGGCAGAGTTCTTCAGGAGAGAAGAAACAAGTTGATTCTTAAAGGGCTTTTAAAACCCTCCTTTGAAGAGGCTATTCATAGCCCTTCCTCCTCTTCATCTCCTTCAAAAAAGGTAAATTACATAAGACAATATCCATCTGCATCTGCTCATTTGGAACCGCCAGTTAAACTACCTAAAATATCTTAAGGCCACCACTACTCTGCTCCACTGTCTTCTGAGCCATCGGAAGTCCTTATGGTTGGCAGGCCTGGTTCTTCAGCTCCAAAACCTTCAGAGCTGCAAGATACCTCTCTCTGCCCGGAGTCGGTCCATTGAAATTTCCCCGATTTCTCCGACCTTGACTTCACCTATCCTCCATAGGTCTCTATCTCCTTCATTATCTTCCTGGTCTACAAAATGTTTATCTGATGAGGACGTGGAACAGGTGGTACGTAGACTCCTTAAATTGCTGGCGCTGACTAAATTGTTCTCCGCTCCAACCCATTTGGTTTCGGAGCCTGCTGTGCCCACTATTACTCCGAGCCAAGCTGCTCCTTCGGAGCCGGAGTGCTTGGTGCCATCTTTTGTGGATTTGTCTGTTCTGGAACTCCCTTTGGTCTCCATGGAGCCAACTTTTGCTCCAACACACACTGCACTGTCCAGTGAGTCTGGGAGCCGGGATTTTCTGCCCTGATCTTTGGTGCCGAGCTTACCCCTTGGAGTGTCTGCTCAGATTAGCTTGGCTCCTCCATCAGCCTTTGGTCCGATCTCATTGGCTTTGTTGCCTCCCTCTGTTTCCACGGAGTGGGGGGGGGTCTTTGGAGCCGGCAGGCTCTGGCTTTGAGCTGATGTGTTGTCTTCTCATTCAGCACCACAGAGGATTACCAGTACTCTTTCTTCCAAGGCACCATCTACTGCCTCAGCACCACCCATTCCTCGAGAGCAGAGACCCAAAGCCTTAGGATCCCCCTTTATGTGAACCCCTCTCATCTGAGGCCTCCCCAGAATATCCTTCTGAGGAGCCACCTTGGAAGAGAACCTGCAAGAGAAAGCATGGACTCCCCAGATGAAGTCCATATCTTCAGACAGTGGCCTCTGTGTGTGGGAAGGGTCCCCAAAGTAGTCTTCTGATATCTCATTCGCAGATATTCTGGAAATCCTTAAGCAAAGAGGCAGCTGGCAGACAACTAACCCTTCTGATGAGGAGTCTGTGTACCTGAAGGCTTTCAAGTCTCGACCTTCAGCCTCCTGGGTGTCCTTGCCTTTCGAACTAATAGATCTTGTTAGTCGAAAGGCGTGGGAGTCACCTGATGCTTTGGAGCCAGTCCCTTGGAGGCCAAACAAGTTTTTGTCCACTCCTCTGGGTAAAGAATCCTTAACTAAAGGAGTACTTGTAGATGCTATGGTGGTGGCAGCAGCCAACAAAAAGGAACTTGGAGACTTCCTCATCTGTTTATCTTCTGACTAAAGATTAGAGAACGATGGACAGATACGGGAAGCGTATCTTAGCGACTTTTTTTCTCTGCGATTGCTGAATTACTTATCCCATTTTACTAGGCTACAAAGAGAGGTCTCCTTCCAGCTGTCCTTCTTAAATTCTATTTTCAACTCCTCCCTTGAGGCTTGTATCTTATGCAGCAGATGGAGCAAGCAGGGCAGCGGGTTCTGGAGTTTCCCTTAGGAGACACTCCTGGATGCGCTTGTGTAAGTTTCGAGAGCCCTTCAAGTCTACCTTTACTAATGCACCCTTTGATGGTTCCTCACTCTTTGGACCTAAAGTAAAAGACACACTCACCCAATGCTAGCAGGAAGGAAAAAAACTCTGCCGTTGGAGTACGTTTTTCTGTACCTTCAAGACCTTATCCCAAAGGTCAGAAGGGTGGAAAGATGTGATTCAAAAGATCCCAGAAATTTTTCCAGGGCGCATGGTAGATGCCACCCCAGAGGCTAGGGGGCCCGCAAAACCATCATCGTGCATACAGCTGCAGTCATAACAGATGGGTAATCCTGCAGTCAAGACGGGTCCTCGGTCGGCTGAATTCCAAAGTCTAGGTCCAGCGTCGGTTATAGTCGCTTCTTCCCTGACGTCAGTGTGGCAGGGGTATAAAAGAACTAGCTGACACCATCTTCAGTCTTTCTTGCCGCGTGGTGCCCGAAGCAGAAGCAGTTCGCAAGTGCCGGTCGGCCAGCTCCTGAGATTTACGAAACTATTTCAGTCGAAGTCTTCTTGAAAGCTAAGTACCCCGTTGGGGAAAACCTCAGACCGATATCAGACAAACTTCATGTGGGAAGCAAATACCGCATAAGGATTTCCACTCTTTCTGTATTCCTTGCTTAGGCCCAGACCACGACGTCTCGGCCTGCTGTTTTTGTGCTAGATTCAACAAACGCACTATTAAGCCCATCACTGTTTTGGTAAAAAATTTAATTTTATTATGTCGTCGGATACTCCGACTCCAGTTTTGAGAAAAAGACGTAAAGATAAGGACAGACATACAAGGTCCGCGACTTCTACTGACACCATGCTAAGGCCGACTACCGGTTCTCAGCGAGGCGCCTACGCAGCCCCTGAGTACCGATGACACTTCGTTACCGGTGTATTCTGTGCCCGAGGTCGCAGGCTCCTCTGCCCCCATTCCGACTACAAATACCGACGCCACTTTTGGCGGGGAAACCCAGAGTTTATACAGGCCTGCCATTTCTCAAGGTGTCTTCAGGCCTTCCTCCTCTAAGGTTTTCACAAAATCTAAAGCAGCCATAAAAACTAAAAAACAAGGACCACATACCCCCCTCTCAAGGCCCCATGCCTAAAAAACAGATGCTTAGAATGGCTGAGGATTTGATTACTCTTATCAGGGGTTTTCAGCCCCCCCTCGGACAAAAGGCCCAGATTAGAGGAAGACTACCCTTCCTCAGATCAAGCCTCTATTACCTCTGAACATTCTGAGGACCAGGAATATACATATTCTTCTTTTGAAGACTCTGATGCAGAGGAGTCTATTCCCTCTGTCCCCCCCCCCCCCCCGAGGACTACTCTTTTGGGGAAACCCTACATACTTTGAGGGAACACTTTCACTGGGAAGGCCAAGATTACTCAGATTCCAAGAAAAGGGTAAGGGATTTTCTCTTGCTCGCCCAGCATAGGCCTCTGGCTATCCCTCTTGTCTTAGATATATTAGATGATGTGTACACAGAAGCCAGCCTCAACCCAGATTCTTTACCTCCAGCTCCTGTTAAACCAGACAGGTATTACCGGGTTCCTGATTCACACCAGTTCCTATACAAAAGCCATACTGCTGACCCAGAAACTATTTCACAGGGTCCCAAGGGAATTAAGGCCTCTACTGCTAAAAACCCATTACCTTCAGAGAGAGATTCCACAGCTTTAGAAAGGTGGGGGGAAAAAGGTGTATACCTCGGCCACTTTAACCATGAGGGCATTAAACTGTCAGTTCCATATGTTAAAGTATCAATAGTTTTTATTATGAGTTGAAAAGCAAAATGACACAACCTGAGCAACCAGATTTAAAAGAGTTGCAGGATTTGTTGCATAGTGCAGAGCAAGTGGGTAAACATACCTTGTAGTGTGGTTTTGATGCTTTAGAGGCCTCATGTAGCGCTGCTGTTACAGGGTCTGTCATGCGTAGACATGCTTGGCTCAAAGAACAAGCCTTACCAGATCATGTCAAAGCTAAATTACTAGATGCACCTCTTCAAAAAGATGTATTGTTTGGTGTTAAAGCTGAGCAGGTACTAAAGAAAATGGAGGAAAAGGCGAGATCAATGCAAACAGTGAAAGATTTCCTGCAGGTACAACCTCCACTTTTCAGCAGAAACTGGCCTTCAAAAAATTGGTCCTTTCCAGCCACGGACAGACCTCTGGCAGGTACAGGCGCCCGAGAGGTAGAGGGCAATCTCAAGGATCATTCAGAGCCAGGCAATGGCAAGCACCAACCCCAAGAGGTGGAGAAGATAGATCAGTCATTCAGAAAGCAGACACAATGACTTTCCCCTTTACCTGCCAAGCAAAGCTTTAGTGGCAGCACCTTTAGGTGGAAAACTGGCATTATTCTCAGACAATTGGCATATTGTCACAAAAGACAAATGGATCCTGGACATTATAGACCGAGGCTACAGATTCCACTTTCACACCCTTCCATAAATGAGAGGCATGCCAAACCTGCCACAAAATCAAAGGGCAGAGGCACAAAAACAAATTTCAGCTCTCATGGTCATGAAAGCTATTCAAGAGGTGCCTACAAAAGAACAAGGTCAAGGGTTTTATTCCATATTCCTGGTACCAAGGAAAGACAAAGATTGGAGACCTATTTTAGATCTATCCATCCTAAACACATATTTACTGGTACCGAAATTCAAGATGCTCACATTACAGCAGCTTCTTCCCATGCTGGACAAGGAGTCTTGGCTGGCAACATTGGACCTCAAGGAGGCATGCGTGCATGTCTCTATCAGACAAGATGCAGAAGATACCCCAGATTTCTTGCAGGTTCAACCCATTATCAATTCTCTGCATTGCCCTTTGGCTTATCTACTGCGCCCAGAGTGTTTACGAAATGCTTGGCATTAGTAATTGCCTTCTGCAGACTTCAAGGAATACAAATATACCCATATCTGGACGACTGCCTGATCCAAGCGGACAGCAAGGACATACTTTATGAAACACCTGACGTTTGTAATAAGACTGTTGAACTTTCTGGGATACTCGGTCAACAAAAAGAAATCAAAACTAATACCCTCTCAAACAATTTTCCTGGGTGCCAGCTTGAATACAAACACCCAGATGGCCTACCTCACGCCAGACAAACAAGGGCAACTATCTCAATACTTCAGCAAAATGGCAACCTTCACCAGGCTGACTGCAAGGAAAGTCCTGCAGGCTCTGGGATTCATGGCAGCTTGCATCCTGCTGATCCCATGTGCAAAGCTGCATATGAGGAAGCTTCAATGGTACCTAAAAAACTTATGGTCTCAACACAGCCACAGTTTGGAAACAATTATTCCACTCATTCCATGTCTTCCGAAGGAATTTCTGTGGTGGGCTCAAGCATGCCAAAGAAACAAAGGATGTTATGTGATCCTATCTCGCCTACATTCTGAATGATGGGTTCGGAGCCGATCCCTCGGCTCCGACTCGGCACGCTTATGCCAAAGAGCGAAGTCTCTTATTGGCTGAGCTTACTATATCCCAGGATGCACCACCAACAGTCCCCCAGATCTCGTTTGCCGCTTAACTGCAAGGACGTGGTCTCGAGCTGGCTGGGCTGAGTAGCTTTATTAACTACTTTTTCTGTCAGTTTTGTGCTTGTATTTCAAAACAAAAGCCGTTTTAACGGCTATTGCTATTGCTATTGCTATTACTATTGATATTGTGTTCGATTGAGTACTGAAATTTATTGTGTGTGATTGTGTAGAGTTTGTTTTGAGGCCCACTTCCAATCCAGGGCCTTTTTGGTCAAACTCTTTAACTGAACTTTTAGTGTTTAAAGTTCCCGGTTATTACACCTAAGGTTGTGTTTTACACAGTTTCTGTAAGCCTCGGCTTTTTGTCATTACCGATTCTACAGTGATTAAATTTCCTGTCAGGAATTGTTAGCATTATGTCTCAAGCCCCTAGGCCTTCGGGCTTTAAAAAATGTACTAAATGTGCTTTTAAGATGTCTGTCACTGATGACCATCTACTTTGTGTTTATTGTTTAGGGGCAAAGCACTTGCAGGAGTCATGCAGCGTGTGTCACGCTTTTTCCTCTAGGGTCCTCCAGGAGAGGAAAAATAAATTAATTCTTAAAGGGTTGATTAAACCCTCTTTTGAAGAAGCCTTGTCTTCCGCTCCGACTCCTGCCAAAAGAAAGGGCTTGCTCCGACCAGTCCGTCGGATCCGACTGCCAAGAGACCTAGGCAGGCCTCTCCGGCTCCAAAGACTTGGGCCGAGGTGGAACGTCTGCCTCGATGCCTCCAGTATCGACTCCTCGGACTTCGAGCCGATGGCTGGGGCATCGAGGCGGGTCACCGTCGGCTCCACTGCTCTCGGAGCCGACAAGGGTCGCCCGCTCAGACACTTCCTCCTCGGCGCGAAGTCTACCTCGGCACCGATGGAATCTGGTGTGTTTCCTGGCGCCGATTCTCATCGAGTCGCCTCGAGCCGGTCCCCTAGTCCATTGGGGCCGAGGAGGTCTTCGAACCCGTTCTGTTTCCTCTCGGTCTTGAGAATGTCGGATTCTGATATAGACAGGGTGCTCCAAAGACTTTTCCAGTCCCCAGTCTTCCAAAATTGTTTCGGCTCCGACCCAGTTGGCTTCGGAGCCGATGGCCATGACCCATCCATTGCTATTCCTCCTCCGACTGCTTGGCTCCGTCGGAGAAGGTGCTCTTGGAGCCGGTGGAGATCTCAGGGTCGGCTCCGACCCTTACTCCAACCGCCTCGGGTCCGAGTTTGGGACTTCTTCGGCTGGACCCGAGGGTGATGTTTGGACCGATGCTCGGTTCGAGCCTCCTCTCGGTGCCGCTGCGGGACTTCCGTCTACTATCATGGCCGGAGACTGACGCTCCCAGGATTCTGGAGGTCCGGCTTTCAGGGCCATGAGGAGTGCCTTGGCCAAATCCTCTTGGCCATCTCTCCGGTTTTACCAGCACCTTCCTGGGCGTGGAGACTGGGTCCTTGGTAGTTCCCCTGTCTATGGCCAGCGGAGCCCCGAGGCCTGAGGTTACCCCAGTGGGGTTCCCCTCTTCCTGAGGGTTTTTGAGTCCTCTCCAGAGGAACCCCAAGGAAGAGATCGTGCAAGAGGAAGCACGTGGACTCCCGAGTCTATCACATCGGACACGGATATGGATGATGCAGAGGGTCCCCTAAGTCGTCCTCGGATGATGTCTCCTTTGCAGACATCTTGAGATCCTCAAACAACGAGGCGGCTGGATGTCCAAACCCCCTCTGCGACGAATCAGTGCTCCTCAAGGCCTTTGGGGCTCAGCCCTCCGCCTCCTGGGTGTCTCCGCCCTTCGAGCTTCTGGATTTAGTTTGTCGAAGGCTGGGAACACCCGGATACTGTGGAACCAGTCCTTCTCGTCCAAACAAATTCTTATCTGCTCCCCGAGAAGGAGTTCCTTACAAGCGTGGCTGTAGATGCCATGGTGGTGGCATCTGCTACACAGCAGGACGTGGCAGAGGCTTCAACGTCCATCCATCCTCCTAATAAGGAGTCTAGGAGTATGGATAGGCACGGGAAGCGCACTGACTTCAGCGGCCTTTACCTTAAGGTCTCTGAATTATTTGGCACATTTTACTAGGCTTCAGAGGGATCTGGTCAAGGAGTTGTCAGACTCCTCTCGGTAACCTACCTGAGCAGCTAGCCCAGTCCGTTAGCTCTCAGTTGGCTATCCTGACGTCAATTGCTAACTCGTCCATGAGGCTCATATCTTATGCGGCGAAGGGTAGAGCGGCAGGCACAGGCGTGGCTCACGAGACAGGCCTGGCTCCGCTGTGTCAGTTCGCGGAGGCCTTCAAGTCTTCCTTCACGACGCCCTTTGATGGGTCCTCATTGTTTGGACCCAAGGTGAAAGACACCCTTACCCGCTGTGAGCAAGAGGGAAAACGTTATCTGCCGTAGGGGCCCGTTATTCCACTCCCTTCGGCCTTACCCAAGGCCAAAGGAGGAAAATGTGGTTCGGAAATCTCGCAAGTTTTTCTCCCAACAGCAGGAAGATTCCCGTCCAGAGGCAGAGGGCGGGAAATTTTTCAGGGAGACGCCGTCCCAGAGGCGGCAGAGGCCCGCAATTCTGGAGACCGCGAGTCCTTTCGGCTCTTCAGCCTCCCACGACATGAGGGATTGCCCGGCTGTGCTGCTCGAGCCAGTCGGGTGTCGCTTGCCAAGCACCTAAAAGCCTGGGAGTCAATCACTCAGGACAGATGGGTGCTCGGATAATTGCCGGAGGTTACATTATCCCATTCAAATACTCACACCCTCCGTCCAAGAGAATCCCGAACCCAACACCCAATCAAAGGAAATAGCAGCCGCAGAAGCTTCAAAGCTGCTACAAAAGGAGTCATCCAACCGGTCCCCACAGACCAAATCGGATTAGGAAATTACTCCAGGTTCTTTTTAGTGCCAAAAAAGACAGGGGACCTGAGACCAATATTGGATCTCAGCAGACTGAACCTATCCGTTACGAAATCCAAATTCCGAATGGTCACGTTGCAATCCATTCTCCCGTTGTTGGAGAAGGATGTTTGGATGTGCTCCATAGACCTCAAGGACGCCTATTATCACATACCGATACAGGCGTCCAGAAGGTATCTGCGCTTCAGCCTGGGAGCCAGTCATTACCAATTTTGTGCTCTGCCCTTTGGCCTCACCACAGCCCCCAGGGTGTTCACCAAGTGTTTGGCAGTAGTGACGGCTCACCTGAGGAGCCTTTGATTCCAAGTGTTTCCCTATCTCGACGACTGGCTCCTGACTGCCACCACCAGGCATCTACTTATGGACAACCTCAAAGCCACCATCTCCCTGGGTGTTTCCCTGGGGATTACATTCAATTGGTCAAAGTCTGTCTTGCTGCCCTCTCAGCGCATAAAGTTTATAGGAGCAGAGATAGACTCAAGATTGATGCGTGTCTTTCTTCCTGCAGAAAGGATCCGAACCTTACAGGGCCAAGTGCAAGCTCTGATCTCGAGATCCAAAGCCCCAGCCAGGATGGTCCTACAGGTTCTAGGCTCAATGTCTGCCACGGTACTTTTAGTTCCTCTAGCAAGGTTACACATGAGGATTCTTCAGTGGCTCTTATCAACTCAATGGACCTTTCAAGATCTCCCACTCAATCATCTCATCATGATTACGGAAATATGCAAAGGGACCTGCTGGTGGCTTCAGACACCCAACTTAGAACAGGACAAAACCTTGGTTCTCGCCCCTCGATCGGTTACCCTGACGACAGATGCCTCCCAGATAGGGTGGGGGGCATTGTCTGGGCAGGCTAGTTCAGGGCTCCTGGCTTCGGACAAGCTCTTCTCCACATCAACGTGTTGGAGATGAGGGCTGTACCGATCCCTACAGGCCTTACACAAGTTCCTTCCTCAGGGTATCATCGCCATCCACACAGACAACATGTCGGTGGTTTGGTATCTGAACAAACAAGGAGGGACCAGATCGTATCCCCTTTGCAGAGAGGCCATGAGAGTGTGGGAATGGGCTGTAGCTACCAACCGCTTCTTAGTAGCGACCCACATCCCGGAAAGTCAAATGTATTGGCGGACAAATTAAGCAGGACAATTCTCTCTCCTCACGAATGGTCTCTAAACCGCAGTAGCAGCCCAGGTTTTCAAGAGATGGGGACGCGTGCTGCGATCTATTTGCGACTCCACAAAACACCAAGTGCCAAAGATTCTTCTCCTTGATTCCACATCAGGAAGTACGGCCATGGATGCTCTAGCTCAACCCTGGCCAACAGGGTTGCTTTAGCCTTTTCCTCCAATCCCACTCCTTCCCAAAGTCATTCAAAAAGCTTCCCAGCTAAGGTCTTCAATGATTCTGATTGCCCCATACTGGCCTCGTCAGATATGGTTTCCTTACCTGAAAAAGCATGCAGTGGGATCCGTGGACCTTAGACCTGATCCCGGATTTGCTAATCCATCAGTCGGGACATTGGCATCAGTCTCTTCAATCTCTGAAATTGACAGCTTGGCTCCTCCACTTCCGACCTTAGTCAGAAGCCACACACTAGACCGGAAGTTGTTCACATTTTGTCTTGCCCATAAACCCACCACTAACAAATTGTACCTCAGTAAGTGGAAGAGGTTTGCTATCTGGGCTCAACTCAAGGGCTTAGACCCTATCACTGCTCCTGTCCCAGAGGTTTTGAAATTCTTAACATCCCTATTTAATCAGGGATCTTCTGTCTCAACTATTAAAGTTCAACTAGCTGCTATTTCTAAATTCCATGAATCTACGGATCCTCCTTTGATGAGCAGCAGGCTATGCAAAACATTCATTAAAGGTGCGAGTCTGTTAAGACCACCAGTTTTCATCCTGCACCTCCGTGGGATCTTGATTTAGTGCTTGGCGCATAAACAACTCCCCTTTTGAACCGGCTGCTACATGCAATTAAAATATCTGTCATGGAAACGGCTTTCTTAGTGGCTATTACTTCAGCAAGAAGAGTCTCAGAGCTTCAAGCCCTGTCTATTAAACCACCATATCTGATTTTCCACAAAGATAGAGTATCTCTTAGGCCTAATCCATCCTTTGTCCCAAAGTCTGCTCTAGTTTCTGTCTTCAACAATCCTAGAACTACCAGTTTTCTTTCCAAAATTCTCTAATGAGGCAGAATACACTCTCCATAAATTGGATGTTCACAGGCAATTACGCTTCTATTTAGACAGGACCCAGCAACCGTAAGTCAGACCAGTTGTTCGTGTCCTTCTCAGATAATAAATTGGGCCAAACCATCACAAAAGCTACAATCTCAAAATGGATCAGAGATTGCATAACTCAGGCCTATTCTTCTTCAAATAAGCAACTCGCATCATCTATCAAAGCTCATTCTACCAGAGCTATGGCTACTTCTATAGCTTTTCATTCCAAGCTCGCTATTTGAAATTTGTGCTGCGGCGACTTGGTCTAGCCCGCACACTTTCATTTGCCACTACAAATTGGATGTGGCATCTAAAGGGCGAGCTTCATTTGGTTCCACGGTACTCAGGAGTGTTTTCCAGTGAGCCACCCAGGATTCAGGTGCTAGGGACGCTGTCCCATCATTCAGAATGTAGGCGAGATAGGATCACATAACATCTTTTAGTTATGTACTCACCATAACTTCAGATGTTTGGGATCCATCACATTCCTGATACCCACCCTCCTTCCCTACCTTGCAGATCAGAAGAGATAGAACGGTTTTGAGCTCCACTGTTTTTATCTTGTTTCATCTGACGATGTTATATAAGCAGGGTATGCATGTGTGCATGTATGCGGACAAACTAGATCTGGGGGACTGTTGGTGGTGCATCCTGGGATATAGTAAGCTCAGCCAATAAGAGACTTCGCTCTTTGGCATAAGCGTGCAGTCGGAGCCGAGGATCGGCTCCGAACCCATCATTCAGAATGTAGGCGAGATGGATCCCAAACATCTGAAGTTATGGTGAGTACATAACTAAAAGTCTCCCTTTCTGCATACCTCAAGCAAATCAAATCATCACAACAGCCGCCTCTGACTACGCCTGGGGGGCACACATGAAAGATCAGTGCATTCAGGGAAAATGGTCCCAAAAAGAGAAGCACGTACACATCAGCCAAAAGGAAATGCTAGCAGTGCAAAATGCTATTATGGCCTTCAAAGACCTACTTCATCCAGGCCAGCTATTGATAAGGACAGACAACACCACAGTGATGTACATAAACAAACTGGGGGGAACTCCTTCATACCCCCTGTGCAGACTAGCCATGACCCTTTGGAACACAGCTCTGGAATTGCAAATCTAACTTCAGGCACAATCCCTGCCAGGGAAGGAAAACACACTGGCAGACAGCCTAAACATAAATATGATAGATCCACACGAATGGAAGTTGCATCCTCAAGTTTTCACAAAGATAACTCTGGCATGGGGACAGCCAGACATAAATCTCTTTGCTACCCACAGAAATTACCAACTGAAAAAATTTTGCACAAGGACCTATCATCCACAGGCCTGGAAAGTGGACGCACTTTCCTTCAATTGGACAACATTGACAGTCTATGCCTTTCCGCCTCTCCTTCTGCTGCCCAAAGTTCTATTAAAAGCCAGAGCAGAGAGGCCGAAAATGATTCTCATTGCTCCAGACTGGCCAAGACAACACTGGTATAAACTCCTGAAGAGCCTGACGCATTCCCCACCATGGATCCTACCTCTAGTGCCTCTTCTGTTGTCCCAGCACAACTTCGAAACTCTTCACAGCCAGCTCAAAACCCTAAATCTAGCTGCATGGAGAATCCCTTTATTTCACAACAGACACTCCTCTCCAAGGAGGTGCAGGATGTCATCTTGGAGGCCAGAAGACCTAGAAAAGCCTACTCCGCCAAATGGAAGCGGTTTTGTGCCGGGAATCAGAAAAAGGGCCAGAATCCCTGGGAAATAAATATACCTCAAATATTACAGTACCTAGCTGAGATGTTAAACAGTGGACTTTCCTTCTCCTCCATCAAAATCCATGCTTCAGCCATTTCTGCACAATACAACACAGATCCTCCTTTATCCTTCTCCATCAAAATCCATGCTTCATCCATTTCTGCACAATACAACACAGATCCTCCTTTATTCTCTCATACTCTCAAGACAGTTCCTCAGAGGGGCTAAGAATATAAAACCCCCAAGGAAACCACCAGTCCCTGCTTGGGACCTCAACTTCATATTGGAAAAACTGACCCTTCCTCCATTTGAGCCAGCTGCTTCAACAGAACTACAATATTTGTCATGGAAAACAGCCAAAGGGGAAAGACTACTGCATTCCTTGGACATTCACAGACAACTACGTTATTATTTGGACAGGACAAAGCCATTCAGGAAATCCGAGCAACTCTTTGTATCCTATGCTACAGGTGCTCAAGGAAAGGCTATCTCCAAACAGACTATCTCAAATGGATAGCCCACTGCATATGCTTTTGTTGCTCATTTCATGGAAAAGCCATGCCTTCAAGCATCAGGTCCCACTCCACAACTACCTCTGCAGCTTTCCTCAGGGGGGTCCCTACCAAGGACATTTTGGAAACAGCCACTTGGAGTTCAGTGCACACTTTCTCCAAACACTATCACCTTCCACTTTACTCAAAATCTGGAGCGGGATTTGCCACAGCTGTCTTGCAGGGCATCCTGGCTGCTCCTAGTTCCACTTAGTGCCTGCCACCCCTACTTAGCTTTGGAATTCTACCCATCTGTTATGACTGCAGCTGTATGCACGATGAACGTAGTACAGTTTTGTACCTACCATAAATGTAGATGTTAGAGTGCTCATACAGCTGCAGTCCAGGTTTCCCTCCCTCCCATCCCCTCTTAGGACAGGCCTTATCACAAACACCTTCTCTCACAACCTATTTGGGGTATTCTTTTATGGTGTATTTGCTTGCAAACTACTGTTTTTTGATTATTCTATATTGCATGACTACATAAGTTTATGTTTTGCCTTCCTTCTGGGGGCACTTGACATCTGGGGCAAGAAAAACTGAAGAAGATGGCGTCGTCTGGTTCTTTTATACCCCTGCTGCACTGACGTCAGGGAAGAAGCGACTACAACCGACGCCGGACCTAGACTTTGGAATTCGGCCGACCAAGGACCCACCTGACGGCAGGATAACCCATCTGTTATGACTGCAGCTGTATGAGCACTCTAACATCTACATTTATGGTAGGTACAAAACTGTACTTTCTTTTTAGTACCAAAAAGAACAGGGGACTGGAGGCCCATATTGGAGCTAAGCAAGTTAACCTATCTGTCAAAAAGTCAAAGTTCGTATGGTGACACTGCAGTCTATGCTTCCCCTTTTTAGGGAAAGACAATTGGATGTGCTCGATGGACATTCAAGATGCTTACTACCACACAAAAATGGACAGGACATCGAGAAGGTACTTACGCTTCCGGCTGGGAGACGGCCATTATCAGTTCAGAGCTCTGCCCTTTGGTCTCACTACAGCCCATAGGCAGCCCATAGAGTGTTCAAATGTATGGCAGTAGTCACGGCTCGCCTGAGACATCTAGGATTCTGTGTGTTTCCCTGGGGAAACTTTTTTTTTTTTTCCTTGCTCCTTTCCGATGTCCGTAAAAGTTAATAATTGCATTACTTGTGGAAAGCAAATACCTAAACTATTTTCATTCGTACTGTATTCCTTGCCTAGGCCCTGTCTACGACGTACCTTGCTGTCTGTTTTGTGCTTTATTTAATCAGTGCACTGTCTGTCATCTGTATATTTTTGCCTCTAAAGATTTCGGTTCAGTTATCCAGAAATGTCAGTTAGCCATCCAACTACCGGGATTCTGAAATAACGCAAAGAAAGAGACAGGCCGCCGAGGTCCAAAACTACTGACAATGCTTCTCCTAAGCCAGTTGCCAGTTCTCCGGTACTCTGGTGCTTTCGCAGACCCTGATACATGCTACTTCTGATTCGCAGGCCTCTACTGAGACCCATTCGGACTCCAGCATGCCGCGAGATGCTTCAGCTATGCAGCCCGTGGATGTCTCTACCTTGGATGGGTCCGGGGTCGCTCTGCAGGCACCGGCTTCTGAGGGTGTATTCAGGCCTACGGACTTGCATATTAAACAGACGCCTCCTTCTTCACTTGAGCCTAAATCTCGAACCATGCCTAAAACCGACGCCCGGGTGCCATGCTCAGGCCTCTATGCCTAAAAAATAAATGATAAGAATGGCTGAAGATTTAATTCCTCCAATCAGGGGTAGTCAACCCCCCCCCTTTCTAAGAGACCTAGGACTGAAGTTGTTTATGAGTCTTCTGACCAGGATTCTGTTTGTTCTGATTCTTCTGATGAGCTGGATTCGCCCTTATCTACTTATGAGGATTCTGATGCAGAGGACTCATTCCCTCGGCTTCCCCTCCAGAAGATTTTTCTTTTGGGAAAACCTTGCATACTCTAAGGGAGCATTATCACTGGGAAAGCTAGGATTTTTCTGAGTCAAAAAAGAGGCTTATGGATTTCTTACTCCTACCTCAACATAGGCCTTAAGCTAGTCCTCCTGTACTAGAAATTGTTGATGCTTTTTCAGAATCTAGTTTGGCCCCTGATTCCTTTGCTCCTGCTCCCAGAAAACCTGACTGATACCACAGGGTCCCTGAGTCGCACAAGTTCCTTTTTAAAAATCGTATTGTGGATCCAGAGACTATTTTACAGGGGCCCAAGGGCATTAAGGCTTCTACTGCTAAAAATCCTACCCCTTCTGATAGAGACTCCAGGGTGCTGGATAGATGGGGTAAGACGGTTTACACTTCTGCACCCTTGGCCATTAGGGCTTCACCCTTGGCCATTAGGGCTTTAAACTGCCAGTTTCATATGTTAAAGTATCAGCAACATGTTATTGGATTGCTTAAACAGAAAATGATGATGATTCCTGACTGTGTGGAAAATAAAGAATTACAGGATTTTAATGTATTCTGCTGAACAAGTTGGAAAACATATGTTGCAATGTGGTTTTGATTCACTAGAGGCCTCTTGCAGGGCTGCTGTTACTGGGTTTGTGCTCAGAAGGCATGCTTGACTAAAGGAGCAATCCTTGCCTGATCATGTTAAAGCTAAATTGTTAGATGCTCACTTAAATCAGGACTGCTTGTTTGACAACAAGGCTGAGGAAGTTCTTAAGATGGAAGATTAAGCTAAATCTATGCAAACTGTTAAAGATTTCTTACAAGTTCAGCCTTCTAGATTTAGTAGGTACTGGCCCTCTAAGAATTGGTCCTTTCCAGCTTCTTCCAGGTCTTCTCAAGCCAAACCCAGACACAGCAAAAGTCCCAGGGGACAGACAGGACTAAGCAGTGGGGGGCCTCCACTTCCAAATCTGGTAGTAATAAGACTCCCCCCTATGGTAAACTGTCTCAGTAACCTCCGTTTAAAATTTCCAAGCACTTAACTGACTGCCCCTTTGGGGGGAAAGATTGCTCTTCATGCAAAAAGCTGGGAACTCATTATCCGGGACAAATGGGTTTTAAGTAGTGTCCCAGGGATACAGATTTCACTTCCACACGTTGCCAACACCAAGCGGGTGGCCGGTCCTACCCCCAAATCAGTGGGCAGAGGCCCAAAAACAAGTACTTTCTCTCAAGCATGGGGGCTATTCAACTGGTACCGGAAGAGGAAAAGGGACACTGATGTTCTTCGTTCCCCATTGCTGCAGTCCTTACTATTGGGTATAGTCCGCATCCAGTCGGCCCGAATACCAGAGTATAAGGCTGACGTCGGTCAGGGCGCATTAGACTGACGTCAGTACGTCAGGGTACTAATGCGCATGACCGACGTCATATCCTCAGTCTTTTTTGCCGCATGGTCCGATGCAGAAGCAATTTTGCGAGTGCAGGTTGGCGTTCTGAAATATTTCCGAAACCGGAGTTTCAGACCGAAACAGAGTTGGCTAAGTACCCGTTGGGGAACATTTTGGTTTTTCTTGCCTCAGTATTTAACGGATGTCAGAAAAAGTGAATAACTGTATTTCTTGTGGGAAACAGATACCTCATAGGGATTACCATACCTTGTGTATACCTTGTTTAGGGCCTGAGCACGACGTTGTTGGTTGCCGCTCTTGTGCTAGGTTTAACAAACGCACTATTAAGAGGAGGTTAGACTGTGCCAGGTTAGTGTTTGGGAAGCGTTGCAATTATAAAATGCCGTCGGATGCTCCGGCGCCGCTTCCAAGAAGCGCAAGGACAAAACAGCGAAGCCTAGGGTTGATGAACCGGCAGTCCCGGACGTCGGTTCTTTAGAAAGCTCAGTGGAGCCAGAGGTTTTGCCAGGAGTTTCCATGGAGTCCCAGGCAGAAACTTTACTGTTACAGGATGTGCCTTCTCAGGAGGTAGGCCAGGCTGAGGGGCTTCTCAGGTAACTGTTCTTCCCTCTCTTCCCAAGGTAGTTAGAGCCTCTCCTTCTGTTGCCAAAACTTCTTTGAGAGGTAGGCCTAGTTCAGCTTCAGTGTGGGCTTCTCCTAGCATTTCGGGTTCTGTACCTAAGAAACATATGCTTAAAATGGCAGAAGATTTGATTACTATGATTAGAGGTTCTATGCCCCGCCTGATAAGAGGCCTAGGGTGGAACCGAGTTTGATAGTTTTGAACAGTGTTCAGAGGCTTCAGAGTCTTCTGGAAGACTTGCAGGAGTATCCTACTTATTCTGATTCTGATGTGGATGATTCCACTCCTACAGCTTCTCCTCCTGAGGATTTCTCATTTTCAGAGACTCTGCATTCCATGAGGGAGCACTTTAAATGGGAAGGCCAGGATTACTCTGATTCCAGGAAAAGGCTTAGGGAATTCTTGTTACCCCAGCATAGGCCCTTAGCTATTCCTCCTGTGTTGAATGTGGTGGAAGATGTTTTTGCAGAGGCTTCCCTGAACCCAGACTCTTTGCCTCCTGCTCCTGTTAAGCCTGATAGGTATTATAGGGTGCCCGAAGCTCATAAGTATTTGTTTAAGAGTCCTAGGGCGGACCCAGAAACTATTTCTCAAGGGCCTAAAGGTGTTAAAGCTTCTGTGATTAAAATCCTGTTCCCACTGATAAAGAGGCAAGGGCTTTGGATAGGTGGGGAAAGAAAGTGTATACTTCTTCCACTCTAGCCATGAGAGCATTGAATTGTCAGTTTCACATGCTAAAATATCAGAATTATCTCCTTTCACAATTAAAATCTAAGGTGGATGCTTTGGCGGAAGGTATTGAGTGTAAAGAGTTGCTGGATTTGGTTCATGTGTCTGAACAAGTGGGTAAGCATTCTTTGCAATGTGGTTTTGATGCTGTACAGGCCTCCTCGAGGGTGGCTGCTACTAGTTCTGTTCTTCGCAGGCATGCCTGGTTGAAGGATCAGAATTTAGCTGAGCATGTTAAGACAAGGATTTTGGATGCTCCTTTACAGTCTGATGTGTTGTTTGGATCGCCTGTGGAAGCAGTTTTAAAGAAAATGGAGGACAAAGCTAAGTCTATGCAAACTGTTAAAGATTTTTGCAGGTGCAGCCACCACACTTGAGTAGACCTTGGCCTGCTAAGGGCTGGCCACATCCTGGTTATGATTCCCAGTCTAGTGGTAGGTCTAGGCGTGGTAGGGGCAGGGCTCAAGGTTCTTTTAGGCCTAGAACAGGAGTTCACCTGCTCAGACTTCTGGTGAGGGCAGGGGTCAGTCCTTTAAGTAAACAGACCCAATGACCTGTCTTTTCAGCTGCCAGTAGATTCTCGTCTGGCAGCTCCTTTGGGAGGAAGACTGTCTCTTTTCAAAGAAAATTGGGATTTAATTACTCAAGACAAATGGGTGTTGGATATCATTCACCACGGTTACAGATTTTATTTCCATACAATGCCCCCTTTCAAAGGCATGCCAGACGTTCCTCCTCCACAAAGAAAAGAGGCTCACAAGTAAGTTTCTGAGTTACTCCAGATGGGGGCCATTCAGCCAGTCCCTGTATCAGAAAGGGGCCTAGGATTTTATTCTCGCCTGTTCCTAGTACCAAAGAAGGGGAACACGTGGAGACCAATTTTAGATTTATCTCTCCTCAACACTTTTCTGGACATTCCCAAGTTCAAGATGTTGACGTTACAACAGCTTTTACCTCTGCTGGGCAAAGATCACTGGATGGTAACTTTAGATCTCAAGGAAGCTTACCTTCATGTGCCTATAAGGCTAAGTTGCAGGAAGTATCTGCGGTTTCGAGCTGGAAATTCTCATTATCAGTTCTCTGCATTGCCCTTTGGCTTATCTACTGCGCCCAGAGTATTCACAAAGGTTCTGGCTCCAGTGATAGCTTACTTCAGGCTTCAAGGAATTCAAATCTATCCTTACTTGGGCGACTGCCTGATTCTGGCTCAAGAAAAGGAAGACCTTCTACAGCATCTGGAATATGTTATAGCAGTGCTAAGATGCCTAGGGTATTCTGTGAGCGAAATAAAGTCCAGTCTAGTACCCTCTCAAGACATGTGCTTTCTGGGTGTGAGACTGAATACAGCAGCCCAGATGGCCTTTTAACCCCGGACAAACAAAAGAGTCTATCACTTTACTTCCATCAACTATCTCATCAGTCCGTGCTGACTGCAAGGACAGTCCTTCAAGCATTAGGGTTCATGGCATCTTGTATTCTGGTGCTTCCCAATGCCAAACTGCATATGAGGAAGCTACAATGGTATCTCAAAATGTATGGACACAGCACTGCCAGGATTTGGACACTGTCATTCAAATAATACCTTGCCTTCAAAAAGAATTTTTGTGGTGGGCTCAGGAATGTCACCTAAACAAGGGACTCTCTGTGACCCGGCCAGAGGCGAGTCAGATTTTAACGACAGATGCCTCGGACATTGCTTGGGGAGCTCATCTAAATGGAAAGTGGATACAAGACAAGTGGCCTGCCAGACTACAGCATCTACATATCAACATGAAGGAGATGTTAGCAGTCCAGTTTGCATTAATGGCTTTCAAGGAGTTACTTCTTCCAGGGCAGGTGTTGATTCTAACAGACAACACAACTGTCATGTGGTACATCAACAAGCAAGCGGGAACACATTCTTATCCTCTATGCAGGCAAGCAATGATTTTATGGGAGACTGCTAAGCTTGCAACTAACTCTTCAGGCAAGGTTTCTGCCGGAGCACAGAACTCCTTAGCAGATGTGTTAAGCAGACAAATCATGGATCCCCACGAGTGGAAACTGGATCTTCATGTATTTCAAAAATTGACAGTGTCATGGGGAACTCCAGACATAGATCTGTTCGCTTCTCCACTAAACCATCAGCTGCCACAGTATTGCACAAAGGGGTTTCATCACACAGCTTGGAAAGTGGATGCTCTGTCTTTCAGTTGGAAAAACCTTCATGTGTATGCCTTTCCTCCTCTGCCTCTTCTTCCAAAGGTACTATTAAAGGTCAGACAAGACAGGCCAAGGATGATTTTGATAGCTCCAGATTGGCCTCGGCAACACTGGTACCCACTACTACGGAGTCTGGTAAGGAAGCCTCCATGGCCTTTACCTCTGATTCCTCATCTGTTATCTCAGAAGGATGGTCATCTGCTCAATGTCAAGCTTCACTCTCTTCATCTAACAGCCTGGCATATTCTGTGTTGAAACACAGCAGGTCTCAACTTCCTCAACAAGTTTTAAATGTGATTATGGAAGCTAGAAGACCTAGTACAAGGAAAGTGTCTGAGAAAAATGGAAGAGATTTTTATTTTGGAGTACAGCAAAGAATTTGCAGGTTTCTGAGCCTAATTTGAGTGTGGCTCTTCAATATCTTACTGAGTTATTGGACAAAGGTTTGTCCTTCTCTTCCATTAAGATTCATGCTGCAGCAATTTCAGCTCATTATGATTGTGACCCACCATTGTTTTCGCATCCTTTGTTCAAGCAGTTTCTTAGAGGGGCAAAGAATATAAGACCCCCACGTAGAGCTGCTCCTCCTGCTTGGGATCTCAATTTTGTGTTGGAAAAACTTACTCTACAACCTTTTGAGCCTGTGGCTACTGCTGAATTGAAATACTTGTCATGGAAGACTGCTTTTCTGTTGGCTATTACTTCTGCAAGAAGGGTGTCTGAGTTGCAGGCCCTTATGGCAGTAGAGCCATTTTTGATTTTCCATAAGGATAGGGTATCATTACGTACTAATCCTTCCTTTATGCCTAAGGTGGTTTCTAGTGTGGCTTTAAACCAAACTATTCATTTGCCTACTTTTTATGCAGACCCCCAAAATAAAGGGGAAAAGATTTTGCACACTTTAGATGTACACAGGCAATTGCGTTATTATTTAAGCAGGACTAAGGATTTCAGGCAGTCTCAGCAGTTGTTTGTTTCTTTTGCTTTGAGTTCACAGGGCAAGCCTGTGTCAAAACAAACTATTTCTAGGTGGATTGGCTTTTGCATTGCATTTTGTTATTCCCATCATGGCAAGGAGATTCCAGCTGGGATTAGGCCTCATTCCACTAGGGCTACTGCCACTTCAACAGCATTTCTAAGGGGGTGGCAACTAAGGATATTTTGGAAGCAGCTACTTGGAGTTCAGTGCATACTTTCTCTAAGCATTATCACCTTCCTATCTACTCTAAGTCTAGGGCTGGTTTTGCCACAGCTGTTTTGCAAGGCATGTTGTCAGCACCTGCTTCTTTATGATTTGCCAGCCTCCCTTACCTCTGCTTTGGGATTCTACCCAATAGTAAGGACTGCAGCAATGGGGAACGAAGAACATAGTACAGTTTTGTACCTACCATAAATGTAGATGTTCGAGGATCCCCATTGCTGCAGTCCAATCCCTCCCTCCTTCCCCTCTGTGTTTAGGGGTGGTTGTGTAGGTGAGGTTACATGCTTATATTTGTTGTATATATTCTTGTATATATTGTACATATTTTTGGTGCAGGTATTTTGGGCCTTGTCTTTTTAGGGTCTTCTGACATCTGGGGCAAGAAAAGACTGAGGATATGACGTCGGTCATGCGCATTAGTACCCTGACGTACTGACGTCAGTCTAATGCGCCCTGACCGATGTCAGCCTTATACTCTGGTATTCGGGCCGACTGGATGCGGACTATACCCAATAGTAAGGACTGCAGCAATGGGGATCCTCGAACATCTACGTTTATGGTAGGTACAAAACTGTACTTTTCTGCTCAACATTTCCTGGTACCTAGAAAAGGCAATTCATGGCGTCCTATCCTGGACCCGTCTACTCTAAACACCTTTTTGGAAATTAAGCTAAGACTACTGGATCTGTACTACCAAAAGAAGAAGCACCATAGTGTATCCAACTGCCCAAGTAAATCCTGCAAGCACGATGAATTAACACACTGTTTATTACAAAAAACAAAAAATCACACACAAAGTGCTTTTCGTCAGGCCACATAGCCCAACTTCTTCAGATAATTATAAGACATAAGCCATACGCTATATAGGAAGTGAAAAGGAAGTGAAAAGTCAGCTGGTTCCTGAATCGGCAGGAATCAGCTGCTCTTAAAGTCGCAACCACCTTCATTCATTACCTAAAATATAGAGCTTAAACAGTTCTCATCTAACACATTGTTTTAAAACAATATTTTAAAATAATAAATAGTGTAAAAAATCAGTGTAAAAAATCTAAAACCAATAATTATCTGTTATGAAATATTAATGCAATTAAAATTAACAGTGTATGTATTTATATTTTTGTTTTGTGTTAGAGTATAATAAACGTTAAAAACATGTAAATGTTGTATCTTTCTGCTTTTCCCGGTTAGGGGTCGCCACAGCGTAACTCCGGTCCGCTAATGATTGGCAGTAGATTTTTACGTACCGACTTGCCAGGCCTGACGCACAACCTTCAACGAAGGTACGCCCAGTCACGCATGTCTCCACACAGAAGACGCTTTAGCTGAGAATCTAACAGGACGTCTTACTGTGAGGCGACATGCAAGTGAAAAACGGCTAAACCTGACTTAAGCTGAAAGTCAAATGTACTCCAAGACAATAGTATGCATAGACCATAACGCAGCATAATAGTCCACTCCTAACCAAATTTTTAAATTGTAGAATGCACTTAATTGAATACATTTCGTTAATGCCCGGAGGGTAACATGCAAAGGTACATAATTGCCAACTCGATTCTAATTTCTCTAAGAGCAAGGAAAGAGGCCGTCCCCTAGGATCCTAGGCAATACAATCTATAGCCCTAAAAGTAAAACCATGGGTGCTTTCATAATGTGCCTGGCCAATGCATTCTCTGATTTTATGTACATCTTCTATATCGGCAAAACTGACAGAAGGCTTAGGGACAGGGTCTATGAACACACACATGCTATTAGGTCTAATAATTGGCCAGGCACATTATGAAAGCACCCACCCATGGTTTTACTTTTAGGGCTATAGATTGTATTGCCTATGACCCTAGAGGAGGGCCTCTCCTTGCTCTTAGAGAAATTAGAATTGAGTTGGCAATTGCGTACCTTTGCAGGTTACCCTCCGAGCATTAACAAAATGTATTCAATTAAGTGCATTCTACAACTTAAATATTTGGTTAGGAGTTGACTATTACGCTGTGTTTAAAATGGTCTATGCATACTGTTGTCTTAGTGTATTTGACCTTCAGCTTCTTAAGTCAGGTTTTGCTGTTTTTCACTTACATGTTTTTATTTACATGTTTTTAAGGTTTATTATACTCAAACAAAAAAATATAAATACATACACTGTTAATTTTAATTGAATTAATATTTCATAATTATTTTTTTTGCACTTTTAAAATATTGTTTTAAAACAATGTGTTAGATGAGAACTGTTTAAGCTATATATTTTAGGTAATGAATGAAGGTGGTTGCCACTTTACGAGCAGCTGATTCCTGCTGATTCAGGAACCAGCTGACTTTTCACTTCCTATATAGTGTATGGCCTAAGTTGTATAATTATCTGAAGAAGTTGGGCTATGTGACCTGACAAAAAGCACTTTATATGTGATTTTTTTTTTTTTTAAATAAACAGTACGTTAATTCACTGTGTTTGCAGGATTTATTGGGCAGTTGGATACACTATGGTGCTTCTTCTTTTGGTAGTACCTTTTTGGAAATTCCAAAATTCAAGATGCTGACTCTCTTCAGTTACTTCCTGTGCTAGGCAAAGATGCCTGGTTGGCAACACTAAATTTAAAAGTATACCCTGCACATCCCAATCAGGGTCATCAGGCTACACGCACTATCTGATGTTATGTGATCCTATCTCGCCTACATTCTGAATGATGGGTTCGGAGCCGATCCCTCGGCTCCGACTCGGCACGCTTATGCCAAAGAGCGAAGTCTCTTATTGGCTGAGCTTACTATATCCCAGGATGCACCACT
Source organism: Protopterus annectens (assembly GCF_019279795.1). NCBI lineage: Eukaryota > Metazoa > Chordata > Ceratodontiformes > Protopteridae > Protopterus > Protopterus annectens. The sequence goes on from NC_056749.1 coordinate 566,002,449, forward strand.
ACCAGTCCCCCAGATCTCGTTTGCCGCTTCCCTGCGAAGACGTGGTCTCGAGCTGGCTGGGCTGAGTAGATTTTATTAACTACTTTTTCTGTCAGTTTTTTGCTCTTTTATATCACAAAAGCTGTTTTAACGGCTATCGTTGCCTTTGTGTACGTTTGAATTGTGAAATTTGTTGTGTGTGATTGGGTTGAGTTTGTTTCGGCCCCCCTTACAATCCAGGGCCTTTTCGGTCAACCTTTGTAAACTTTAAGCTTTTAGTGGTTTAAAGTTCCCGGTCATTACAGCTAAGGTTGTGTTTTACACTATTACTGTAAGCCTTGGTTTTTTTGTCACAAGCGAATCTATAGTTGTTAAATTTCCTGTCAGAAGTTGTTTAACATCATGTCTCAAACCCCTAGGCCTTCGGGCTTTAAAAAATGTTCAAAATGTGCTTTTAAGATGTCTGTTACTGATGACCATTTACTTTGTGTATATTGTTTAGGGGCAAAGCACTTGCAGGAGTCATGCAGCGTATGTCACGCTTTTTCCTCAAGGGTCCTCCAGGAGAGGAAAAATAAATTGATTCTTAAGGGGTTAATTAAACCCTCTTTTGAAGAAGCCTTGTCTTCCTCTCCGGCTCCTGCCAAAGAAAAGGGCTTGGTTCCGACCAGTCCGTCGGATCCGACTGCCAAGAGACCTAGGCAGGCCTCTCCTTCTCCAAAGACTTGGAGCCGAGGTCGAACGGTCTGCCTCGATGCCTCCAGTATCGACTCCTGGCTTCGAGCCGATGGCTGGGGCATCGAGAGGCGGGTCACCTTCGCCGGCTCCACTGCTCGGAGCCGACAAGGGTCGCCAGCTCAGACACTTCCTCCTCGGCGCCGAAGTCTACCTCGGCACCGATGGAATCTGGTGTGTATTCCTCGGCGCCGATTCTCATCGAGTCGCCTCGAGCCGGTCCCCTAGTCCCTTGGGGCCGAGGAGAGGTCTTCTCGAACCCGTTCTGTTTCCTCTCGGTCTTGAGAATGTCGGATTCTGATATAGACAGGGTGCTCCAAAGACTGTTCCAGTCCCCAGTCTTCCAAAAATTTGTTTGGTTCCGACCCAGTTGGCTTCGGAGCAGATGACCATGACCCACCCCATTGCCATTCCTCCTCCGACTGCTTGGCTCCGTGAGCAGGTGCTCTTGGAGCGGTGGAGATCTCAGGGTCGGCTCCGACCCTTACTCCAACCCGGCCTCGGGTCCGAGTTTGGTCTGCGGACTTCTTGGCTGGACCCGAGGGTGATGTTTGGGACCTATGCTTTCGGTTCCGAGCCTCCCTCTCGGTGCTTGCGGGACTTCCGTCTACTATCATGGCTCCGGAGACCGGACACTCCCAGGATTCTGGGGGTCCGGCTTTCAGGGCCATGAGGAGTGCCTTGGCCAAATCCTCTTCGGCCATCTCTCCGGTTTTACCAGCACCTTCCCTGGGCGTGGAGACTGGGTCTTTGGCAGTTCCCTGTCCGTAGCCAGCGGAGCCCGAGGCCTGAGGTTACCCCAGTGGCGGTTCCCCTCCTCCTTAGGGTTCTTCAGAGTTGTCTTCATAGGAAACCCCAATGAAGAGATCGTGCAAGAGGAAGCACGTGGACCCCCCAGATTCTATTACATCGGACACTGATATGGATGATGCGGAGGGGTCCCGAAGGCGTCCTCGGATGAGGTCTGCCTTGCAGTCATCTTAGAGATCCTCAAAGAACGAGGCGGCTGGATATCCAAACCCCGCTCTGCTGACGTAGCAGGGCTCCTCAAGGCCTGTGGGGCTCAGCCCTCCGCCTCCTGGGTGTCTCCGCCGCCGACGAGCTTCTGGATTTAGTTTGACGTACGGCGTGGGAACAACCACATACCGTGGAGCCAGGCCCTTCTCGTCCAAACAAATTTTTATCTGCCCCGAGAAGGAGTTCCTTACTAAAGGCGTGGCTGTAGATGCCATGGTGGTGGCATCTGCTACACAACAGGGCGTGGCAGAGGCTTCAACGTCCATCCATCCTCTAATAAGGAGTCTAGGAGTATGGATAGATGGAAGCGCACCCTGACTTCAGCGGCCTTTACCTTAAGGTCTCTGAATTATTTGGCACATTTTACCAGGCTTCAGAGGGATCTGGTCAAGGAGTTGTCAGATTCCCTCTCGGGTAACCTACCTGAGCAGCTAGCCCAGTACGTTAGCTCTCAGTTGGCTATCCTTCGTCAATTGCTAACTTCGTCCATGAGGCTCATTTCCTATGCGGCCGAAGGGGTAGAGCGGCAGGCACAGGCGTGGCTCTCGTAGACAAGCCTGGCTCCGCTTGTGTCAGTTGCGGAGGCCTTCAAGTCTTCCTTCGGCCGACGCTCCTTTGATGGGTCCTCATTGTTTGGACCCAAGGTGAAAGACACCCTTACCGCTGTGAGCAAGAGGGAAAAGCGTTATCTGCCGTAGGGCCCGTTATTCCACTCCCTTCGGCCTTACCCAAGGCCAAAGGAGGGAAAATGTGGTTCGAAAATCTCGCAAGTTTTTCTCCCAACAGCAGGAAGATTCCCGTCCAGAGGCAGAGGGCGGGAAATTTTTCAGGGAGGCGCCGTCCCAGAGGCGGCAGAGGCCCCGCAATTCTGGAGACCGCGAGTCCTTTTGTGGCTCTTCAGCCTCCCACACGACATGAGGGATTGCCCGGCTGTGCTGCTCCGGAGCCAGTCGGGTGTCGTTGCCAAGCACCTAAAAGCCTGGGAGTCAATCACTCAGGACAGATGGGTGCTTCGGATAATGCCGGAGGTTACACCATCCCATTCAAATACTCACCCCTCCGTCCAAGAGAATCCCGGACCCACCACCCAGTCAAAGGGAAATAGCAGCCGCAGAAGCTTTAAAGCTGCTAGAAAAGGAGTCATCCAACCGGTCCCCACAGACCAGATCGGATCAGGAAATTACTCCAGGTTCTTTTTAGTGCCAAAAGACAGGGGACCTGAGACCAATATTGGATCTCAGCAGACTGAACCAATCCGTCACGAAATCCAAATTCGAATGGTCACGTTGCAATCCATTCTCCGTTGTTGGAGAAGGATGTTTGGATGTGCTCCATAGACCTCAAGGGCGCCTATTATCACATACCGATACATCAGGCGTCCAGAAGGTATCTGCGCTTCAGCCTGGGAGTCAGTCATTACCAATTTTGTGCTCTGCCCTTTCGTCTCACCACAGCCCCAGGGTGTTCACCAAGTGTTTGGCAGTAGTGACGGCTCACCTGAGGAGTCTTGGATTCCAAGTGTTTCCCTATCTCGACGACTGGCTCCTGACTGCCACCACCAGGCATCTACTAATGGACAACCTCAAAGCCACCATCTCCTGGGTGTTTCCCTAGGGATTACATTCAATTGGTCAAAGTCTGTCTTGCTGCCCTCTCAGCGCATAAAGTTTATAGGAGCAGAGATAGACTCAAGATTGATGCGTCTTTCTTCCTGCGAAAGGATCCGAACTTTACAGGGCCAAGTTCAAGCTCTGATCTCGAGATCCAAAGCCCCAGCCAGGATGGTCCTACAGGTTCTAGGCTCAATGTCTGCCACGGTACTTTTAGTTCCTCTAGCAAGGTTACACATGAGGATTCTTCAGTGGCTCTTGTCAACTCAATGGTCCTTTCAGGATCTTCCCCTCAATCATCACATCATGATTACGGAAATATGCAAAAGGTACCTTCGCTGGTGGCTTCAAACATCCAACTTGGATCAGGAAAACCCTTTGTACTCCCCTCCAGTGGTTACCCTGACGACAGATGCCTCCCAGATAGGGTGGGGGGGGCATTGTCTGGGCAGGCTAGTTCAGGGCTCCTGGCTTCCGGATGAAGCTCTTCTCCACATCAACGTGTTGGAGATGAGGGCTGTACTTCTGTCCCTACAGGCCTTACACAAGTTTCTTCCTCAGGGCATCATCGCCATCCACACAGACAACATGTCGGTGGTTTGGTATCTGAACAAACAAGGAGGGACCAGATCGTATCCCCTTTGCAGAGAGGCCATGAGAGTGTGGGAATGGGCTGTAGCTACCAACCGCTTCTTGGTAGCGACCCACATCCCGGGAAAGTCAAATGTATTGGCGGACAAATTAAGCAGGACAATTCTCTCTCCTCACGAATGGTCTCTAAACCGCACAGTAGCAGCCCAGGTTTTCAAGAGATGGGGGATGCCGTGCTGCGACCTATTTGCAACTCCACAAAACACCAAGTGCCAAAGGTTCTTCTCCTTGATTCCACATCAGGAAGTACCAGCCATGGATGCTCTAGCACAACCTTGGCCAACAGGGCTACTTTATGCCTTTCCTCCAATTCCACTCCTTCCCAAAGTTATTCAAAAGCTTCTCAACTAGGGTCTTCAATGATTCTGATTGCCCCATACTGGCCTCGTCAGATATGGTTTCCTTACCTGAAAAAGCATGCAGTGGACGATCCGTGGACCTTAGACCTGATCCCGGATTTGCTAATCCATCAGTCGGGACATTGGCATCAGTCCCTTCAATCTCTGAAATTGACAGCTTGGCTCCTCCACTTCCAACCTTAGTTAGAAGTCACACACTAGACCGAAAGTTGTTCACATTTTATATTCGGCCCACAAACCCACCACTAACAAATTGTACCTCAGTAAGTGGAAGAGGTTTGCTATCTGGGCTCAACTCAAGGGCTTAGACCCTATCACTGCTCCTGTCCCAGAGGTTTTGAAATTCTTAACATCCCTGTTTAATCAGGGATCTTCTGTCTCAACTATTAAAGTTCAACTAGCTGCTATCTCTAAATTCCATGAATCCACGGATCCTCCTTTGATGAGCAGCAGACTATGCAAAACATTCATTAAAGGTGCGAGTCTGTTAAGACCACCAGTTTTCATCCTGCACCTCCGTGGGATCTTGATTTGGTGCTTGGCGCATTAACATCTCCCCTTTTGAACCGGCTGCTACATGCGAATTAAAATATCTGTCTTGGAAAGCGGCATTCTTAGTGGCTATTACTTGGCAAGAAGAGTCTCAGAGCTTCAAGCCCTGTCTATTAAACCACCGTATTTGATTTTCCACAAAGATAGAGTATCACTTAGGCCTAATCCATCCTTTGTCCCAAAGGTCTGCTCTAGTTTCTGTCTTTAACAATCTCTAGAACTACCAGTTTTCTTTCCAAAATTCTCTAATGAAGCAGAATACACTCTCCATAAATTGGATGTTCACAGGCAATTACGCTTCTATTTAGACAGGACTCAGCAACTTCGTAAGTCAGACCAGTTGTTTGTGTCCTTCTCAGATAATAAATTGGGCCAAACCATCACAAAAGCTACAATCTCAAAATGGATCAGAGATTGCATAACTCAGGCCTATTCTTCTTGAATAAACATCTTACATCATCTATCAAAGCTCATTCTACCAGAGCTATGGCTACTTCTATAGCCTTTCATTCCAAGCTCGCTATATCGGAAATTTGTGCTGCGGCTACTTGGTCCAACCCGCACACTTTCATTTCCCACTACAAATTGGATGTGGCATCTAAAGGACGAGCATCATTTGGTTCCACGGTACTCAGGAGTGTTTTCCAGTGAGCCACCCAGGATTCAGGTGCTAGGACGCTGTCCCATCATTCAGAATGTAGGCGAGATAGGATCACATAACATCTTTTAGTTATGTACTCACCATAACTTCAGATGTTTGGGATCCATCTACTTACATTCCTGATACCCCCTCCTTCCCCTGCCTTGCAGATCAGAAGAGATTGAGCGGTTTTGAGTTCAACTGTTTTTATCTTGTTTCATCTGACGATGTTATATAAGCAGGGTATGCGTGTGTGCATGTATGCGGACAAACTAGATCTGGGGGACTGGTAGTGGTGCATCCTGGGATATAGTAAGCTCAGCCAATAAGAGACTTCGCTCTTTGGCATAAGCGTGCCGAGTCGGAGCCGAGGGATCGGCTCCGAACCCATCATTCAGAATGTAGGCGAGATGGATCCCAAACATCTGAAGTTATGGTGAGTACATAACTAAAAGTTCTCTGCACTGCCCTTTGGCTTATCTGCTGCGCCCAGAGTATTCACAAAGTGCCTAGCTCCAGTTATTGCATTTTGCAGGCAAAGAAATATTCAAATATAACCATACCTGGATGATTGTCTAATTTAGGCAGAAAGCCAGACATACTTTTGAATCCTCTGGCCTTTGTACAAAGGGTTCTAACTTGTCTGGGGTACACCATAAACTAAAGGAGATCACACCCGGTACCCTGTCAAGTTATATTCCTGGGAGCAAGCTTGAATGCAGCTTCCCAGATGGCTTACCTCATGCCAGAGAAACAAATTCATTTGACAACTTACTTCAAACGAGTGGCCACAAAAAAAAATACTGCATGCCTTGGAGTTCATGGCCTCCTGCATTCTTCTAATTCCATATGCAAGACTGCATATGAGGAAACTACACTGGTATCTAAAAAGCCTATAGTGTCAACATTCTCGGATCTAGAAGCAATGATTCCTATTATACCTTGCCTATGCCTAGAATTCCTTTGGTGAGCAGAGCTCTGCCACCAAAACAAGGGACTCCTTTCACACCACCCCCTGCCCCCCAAACCCTAGCAGACGCATCAAACTATGCATGGGGGGCTCACCTGGCAGAAAAGTGCATTCAGGGCAAATGGAACCCAAGTCAAATGCACCTGCATACCGATCATAAATAAATGTTAGCTGTACAGAATGCTCTGACAGCCTTCAAGGACCACAGTTTTCCAGGACAACGTATGGTAAAGATGGGCAACACCACTGTTATGTGGTACATAAACAAACAGGGGGGTACACATTCTTATCCCCTCTGCAGACTAGCCATGGCATTGTGGAACACAGCCTTCAGCTACCAAGTGCACCTTCAAGCTCAATTCCTGCCAGGAAAATTAAATACTTTGGCAGACCGACTAAGCAGAAACCTCATGGACCCACACGAGTGGAAACTGGAACAAAAGATTTTCAACATGTTGACAAGCAAATGGGGGAGCCCAGATATTGACCTGTTGCATGGACTCCCCACAAGCAAGCCTGGAAAGTGGATGCTCTGTCCTTTAGCTGGAAAAACCTATCCGTCTATGCCTTCCCCCCCCTCTGCCTCTGCTTTCCAAAGTACTACTAAAAATCAAACCGGACAAACCAAGGATGATTTTGATTGCTCCAGACTGGCCACGCCAACACTGGTTAACCCCCTCCTGCACAGTGTGTCACGGTTATCCCCATGACACCTGCCTCGGACTCCTTCCCTGTTGTCTCAGCAGGAGAACCAGATTCTGCACCCTCCGCTTCTAGCACTGAACCTTGCAGCCTGGCTAATTACATAATCTCTCCTCTACCATCCCTCAGTAAACCTGTGATGGATATCATTTTAGAGACAAGAAGGCCTAGTACTAGAAAATCTTATGCTGAAAAATGGAAAAATATTCTGTGCCTGGAACCAGTCTGAAGGGGTGAGCACAGCAGCGCCCAATTTACCTCAGATTTTACAATACTTAACTGAGATGCTTCACAAGGGCCAGTCTTTTTTTTCCATTAAAATCCACGCCTTAGCCATTTCGGTTCATTATAGCACAGAACCTCCCCTCTTCTCTCATCCACTGCTCCAAGCAGTTCCTCAGAGTGGCCAAAAATTTGAGACCACCCAGGAGAGCTCCAACCCCAGCCTGGGACCTTAACTTTGTTTTGGAGAAACTCACTCTACCTCCTTTCGAGCCAGCTGCTACTGCAGACTTAAAATTTCTTTCTTGGAAAACAACTTTCCTTTTAGCAATCACTTCAGCTAGAAGGGTATCTGAATTACAGGCCCTTATGGCAGTGGAGCCTTACATCATCTTTCATGTGGACAGGGTGTCCCTCAGAACCAATCCATCTTTCTTGCCCAAGGTGGTATCCAGTGTGGCTCTTAATCAGTATTAATTTGCCAACCTTCTTTCCCAATCCACAGCGCAAAGGGGAATGGATACTGCATTCCTTGGATGTGTGCCAGGACATCCTAGAAGCTGCTACCTGGAGTTCTGTGCATACTTTCACAAAGCATTATCATTTGCCAATTTTCTCTAAATCAAGAGCTGGCTTTGCCACTGCAGTCTTGCTGGGCCTTATAGCTGGTCCTAATGCTATCTAAATTCCTCCTCCCAATCATAGCTTTGGGAATCTACCCAAATGTAATCACTGCAACAGTGAAACACTAATAACATGGTACAGTTGTATACACTTACCATAAATGTACACTTAACATAAATGTAGATGTTTGAATGTATTCACTGTTGCAGTCCTGGTTACCCTCCCTCTAGCCCCCTAACTTCTTTTGGCTATACCTCTACTTTCCTTTACTATGCTTAAAAGCCTTTTTGGTGTATTTGTTCTTTTGTTGGAGGTATATCATTGTACTTTTATATTTAACTGCTCCCCATTAAGGGGGCACCTGACATCTGGGGCAAGAAAAACTGATGTAATGGCGTTGGCTGCATGTTTTATATCCCTGACGACCCAACGTCATGGAAGAAGGGACAGCAACCGACGCAGGACCCAAGACTGTTAATCAGGCCGACTGAGGGCTACCTGCAAGCAGATAACCCAAATGTATTGACTACGGCAGTGAATACACTCTAACATCTGCATTTATGATAAGTGTACACAACTGTACTTTAATCCTTGAGCTGTCTCTGAATGCTCACATTCGTTATAGCCACTTCACACATTGTATGCCTGACTGCAGTCAATAAGGCTGTGTTTAGATGAAATAGAGCCCTGGACTAGGGAGACTGAGGGTTGCTTATTGCACACTGTTCCCTCCCATGTTTTGTCTTAATTCTGGCCTCTCTAGATTACTATGTATATATATATATATATATATTTTTTGGCATTTAACAGGGTTAGTCTGACTAGGCAGCAGCCTTTAATTCAGCGGAGGCCCGAGGAGAAAAAGCTCCAAGTAGTACATGTAACAAAAGTAATCCAATAACAGAGTGAAACAACAGTTAGAGTTAACTAATATGCCAAAATAGTAAGAGAAAATAACCTAACATGTACAGTGACTTAAAACATTGAAGTTCAAAAGTAACATACAGTACTCAGAGAAAAAGTCATCTGCATGCAAAAATAAAGTGAACAAGTAAATTAGAAATGCACACTATATATACAGGATATAATCCCAAGACACAGATCACTATCCAAGACTACAGAGCTGTAGGCTGTGAGAAAAGCAGGCTGTTAGTAGATTTGTAAGAGCAGAGATGGTTGCTACAGAAGTATTAGGCGAGTATGAGGAGAGGAACATAGGGATAAGTAGGGTGATTACATAAGCATGACCATGATTTACAAAGGGCATCCTTTAGAGCTGTTTTAGGAATGGGGTTTGGGATTGTTCCAACACTTAAGTGGTAGTTTATTCCAGGTATTTTCCATTGAGTAGCTGTAGAGGAGTTTGCCGTATTTTAGTTGGGCACATATACTTGCAGAAGATGCTGTTGAACTGCTGAGAGCACTAGTACTACTTTCTTAGTACTCTTACTTTTACTTTTTAGCCACCCTATATGCTTTTAACACTGTAGGGCTCTGGACTGTAAGACTGAAGGATGTAAATGAATTAAGTTGGCGGTTTAGAATCTGCGAGGTTCTCCAGTAGTCCTAGGGTTCTAAAGTTTTAAACTGTGAGCTTTGGCCGGTTAAGACCTGCATGATATCAACCTGAACGCATAAATGTAGCCAAGTAACTTTTATCTGCACTTTTTAAAGTAATTTGTTTTGTGTTGCATTGAGCAATATCTAGCTAGAAGTTGACCGTTTTTTCAGTAGGTCCCCACCCACCCTCCTTGTTTTTATCTTGGTGGCTTTGAAACTGCCCGCCCCTGTTGTAAATTTGCACTTGGGTACTCCTCCTGGGCCCATCTCATTTGCTCACTCACAATTTTTTTTTTTTAAATCTGCTTTTACTGTATTTGTGTTTCTTCCTAATTTTGCTTTTGCGTCATCTTAAAACTACTCAATTGTATTTATTACTGCTTGGTGTAACTCTAAGCCTTTTGGTTTAAGCACTTAGGCTTCAGACCAGTTGTTTTACATTAAGAAGGTTTGTGCTCTGCACTATAGTGGCAGGACAGGTAGCTTACATCCTTCTAATTTGGGAACTGCTGATTGAGGGCTCAGTGTCTGTTATTCTAAAAGTGTATTAATTCTGGTTTAAGCACTTGGGCTTCAGGCCAGTTATTTTACATTAAGAGGGTTCGTGGTCTGCACTCTTGTGGGAGGAGAGGCTGGACTCTGCCCTTCTGAGCTGGGAGTTTCTGGTTAAAGGTTTATAGTGCCTGCATATTTGTACTGCTTCTTACTAAATTGGTACACCTTGTTTGCTGTAGCATAGACTACATCCAGGCCTGCTGAATCTAGTTTTGTTTGTATAACTTGAGCACTAATCCAGGCATTCTTTAAAGTATTCAACTGTATTTGTTACTGCTTGGTAGTAACTTGATTAAAGTGTAGCTATCATTCAAAGTCTTTTGGATTAAGCACTTGGGCTCAGACCAGTTGTTTTACATTAGGAAGGTTTGTGGCCTGCACTGTGGTGGCAGGACAGGTAGTTTACATCCTTCTAAGTTGGGAACTGCTGATTGAGGGCTCAGTGTCTGTTCTAAAAGTGTGTTAGTTCTGGTTTAAGCACTTGGGCTTCAGGCCAGTTATTTTACATTAAGAAGGTTCGTGGTCTGTACTCTTGTGGGAAGAGAAGCTGGACTCTGCCCTTCTGAGCTGGGAATTTCTAGTTAAAGGCTTATAGTGCCTGCATATTTGAACAGTTTCTTACTGGAATTGGCACACCTTGTTTGCTGTAGCATAGACTAGATCCAGGCCTGCTGAATCTAGCTTTGTTTGTATGCTTGTTTGCTTATTTCCCTGAAACGCAAATTCCACTTAAAACGCGGCTTTTCAGCACTTCTGTGGATCCCTAGTGACATCTGCATTGCTTACTGTACTTATTTCCTTGTTTCACTTGAAAGAAAGTTACTGTTTGTCATTTTTGCATTTAAGTTACCTGCAACACATTGCATTTAAGTTACCTGGCACTTGCTCACTGTCAGCACTAAAAAAATTAAAAGCACTACACCCTCACAAACTCCCCTTGAGTACTTTGTTTTCTATTGGCCCTTTTTGTTTTTCAATTGTAAAGTAATTCCCAGTACTATTCTAGCATGTCCAAAGGTCAGTTGTCCATCTCCTCTCTGGTTCAGCTGGTGAATCTGGGAATATTGAGGCAATGTTAGAACTGTCTCATGTACACAGACAACCCTCTCCTCCTCCCAACAAATTCCAACACATGAGAGATGCAACCATATAGCCAAACTGGAGGCTAAGCTCTCTCAACTCAGTACTGGCGAAACCTGTCAGGAGGAGAAGGAAACCACAATCACTACAATTCCAGTCTCACATAGACCTACCACGACAGCAAACCAAACACATAAACACACAAAAACATACTCTGAGGCTCTAAATAAAAATCTGCCTAAGCAGCAGAGACCTCCAAAGCAGACACCCAAGCAACCGCTACCCCAAAACAAAACACGTGCAACACATAGCTCACAAAGCCAGTGTACCGAACAGTCACAGCCCTTAAGGCTAAACACACCTGATACACTTGTAAAAGGTGACTCTATTGTCAGGCACACTTGACGTCCCACTCACCAGGCTGAACAAGAAGGTCACTGTGAGCTGCCTGTCGGGTGCTAGGATCCGCCACATAACACAAGCACTCAGGTCACTCCAAGGCAAGTACAAATATGACTCAGTCATTGTCCATGCTGGTGTGAATGACCGGAGACGTACCTCCCTGGACTACATGAAAAGAGACCATAGAGGAGCTCTCTGAGCATGTGGCCCAGGCCGGTATGACCCTGACCTTGAGTAGCATCTTACCCTCACCAAGAATGATGCCACAATATGAAGACAAGATGATCAATTTCAACAATTGGCTTAAGTATTGATGTCATTCAAAGGGGATCCAATGCCTGTCAGCCTGGGATGACATGCTCGACAGGCCACGATGCTTCGCTAGGGACGGCTTGCACCTGTCACCCCTGGGCTTTCGGATATTGGCAAAGGCTCTTGCTACCCTCATAGTGCCTTTTTTAGGCAAGGCTCAAAAGACAAACCCACCTCCATAGGTATCACAAGGGATAAGAAACTGAGTAATGCTACTCAACGCCAGAAGTCTAAACCTCAAGATGCATGCACTCGAAACTCTCCTTAGCATGGAGAACTCTCCTTAGCATGGAGAACATCGATATCTGTGCAGTAACAGAAACCTGGTTCAAGGCTCCCGAGAGCACCCCAGCACTACCAGGTTATACCTCATACCATGCTTTTCGGCCCCAAAACTTGGACCGAACCAGAAAAGGAGGGGGAGTACCAATATTAGTCAGATACCCACACCTCCAGGTTGGTGGCACAGCACGAAGCATCAGAGACTATCCATGTGCAACTAACAGTGGGTAAAACTGCCTTCCAGTTTAGCCTGCTACAGACCACCCTCCCAAACCCAGGAACCCCACTCGGCCTTCCTGAGAACACTGGAAAATATGAAGGTCTCTCCAAACACCATTTATATTGGGCGACTTCAACTACCCAAACAGACTGGGAGCATTACTCTAGCTCCAACACCCTAGCTCAAAGGTTCCTAGAATTTATAAACTCAATTGCTATGGAACAACTTGTTACCACTCCCACAAGAGGGGAAAACATACTGGACCTGATCATCACCAACATGGGGACTCTATGCTCCAGACCAGAAGTGTATCCCTCACTGGTAAGATCAGACCATAAACTAATCTCACTGGCTATTCACATCCTGACCCCACCCCCTGCCCAGAAAACCACAGTGAAAAACTTCTCTAAACCAAATTTCACACTCCTCAAAACCGAGGTGGAATCCTTCAAAGCCCCCGGGCCTGTGGAAAATACGGCCCAGACTGCAGAATCCTTTATAAACGCATTCTATGAACACCTTCAGGAATGCATGGATCATGCAATCCCAAATAAAACCAAGACCCAATCCTCCAAAGGCAGACGTCCTGTCTGGTGGACCCCAGCCATAAACAAACTATACAATAGAAGGAGGAAGCTACTACATGATAGAGCAAAATCCCAAAAAGGGAAGGCATCTCTGATCAGCGTTGGCAAAAAAACTACGGGCACTCATAAAATCGTCTAAGGCCAGCTTCAAGAGAAAAATTGCACAGGACACTAATTATAATCACAAGGCTTTCTTTAGTTATGTTAGGAACCCGGGTGGGAATTCCCAGATATGCTCAAAATTAGTCCAAAATGACAAAAAAATACACCGAACCCACAGACATTGCCAACATCCTAGCTGACAAGTTCAGCGCAAACTTCTCCCCCCTCCCCACCAAAAGGGCAAATATCTATCCCAGCAGAGTGCTGCCCCGCTGACATCTCAGATGCTAAGGTAAGAGCCGCCCTCTCCAAAGCAAAAAACACAGCATCAATGGGACCAGACGGTGTCCCGGGCTGCATCCTACATGAACTCCAAGAAGAGCTAAACCCAAACATAAAACTACTGTTCAATCTCAGCCTTACCACAGGATATGTACCCAAAGAGTGGCGTACAGCAACAGTGGTGCCTCAACGGATCCTAGAAACTATCACCCCATAAGCCTGACTAGCTAGCTTGGTCTGCAAAGCTATGGAAAGGATAATCATGGACCTCATAAAAAAGGATATTGGGGACCTACAGACACTGGATCCTACCCAGTTCGGCTTTAAGGGCAGATCCTGCCTCTTAAACCTGGTTGATTTCTTTGAAACAGTCACCAAGGCCATTGACTAGGGGGAAGGTGGTCCACACAGCCTACCTGGACCTCGCAAAAGCCTTCGATACAGTACCCCACTCGGGCATTATAGATAAGCTCACCAGCTTAAGTATAAACCCCTATGTCACTAGATGGGTTGCAAACTGGCTCAAGGACAGAACCCACATGGTTAGAATTGCTGGAGCCATGTCAGACTCCAAACCAGTTAAAAGTGGCGTCCCACAAGGCTCAGTCCTGGGACCTCTCCTGTTCAGTATATGTTTCTCAGAGGTACAGGCCAACACGGAAGGACTGTGGCTGACCAAGTTTGCAGATGACTGCAAACTGAGTGCTATAATAGACTCTCCAGCCGACACAAGTATCCTCCAAAAGGGCCTCATAGAAACTAGACAAGTGGTGCCAGAGCCATGGCCTCAAGCTAAACGCCAAAAAGTGTATAGTCATCCCCTTTGACAAAAACAAAGTGCCCACAGATTACCACATAGGTGGTAATCCATAAAGTACAGAAGAAGTAATTGGGGACCTGGGGACCAAAGTTGATAGCAATCTCTCATTTGACAACCACGTGGCCAAAGTGGTTAGAAAAACATTTTATATAGCCCACTTAATCATGAAGGGATTCACATCTAGATCAGGGGAGGTCATCGTGCCTCTTTACTCATCCCTCATCAGGCCCATAATTGAGTACAATGCCCCTTTTGGGATGTACCTTACCAGACACCTGCAGCAACTGGAAAGACCCCAAAAAGTACCTTACCAAGAGGATCAAAGGGCTCAAACAGATGCCGTATGCTGCCCGGTTAAAGAAATGCCATTTCTACTCAGTGGCATACCGCCTGCTCAGAGGCGATCTGTGCCTGAAGTATAAAGCCATGTCCAACCCGGAATTAATGGACATGCTGCACCTCAGAAAATCCAAATCCCATCAAGCTACGCGCTCGAGAGACTTGAATCTCAGCACTGAAATAAATAGGACATGCTGGAGGGACAGATTCATAACCCAGAGGCTCCCTTCACTCTGGAATAAAATCCCAGTCCAGGTTAGGCAGAGTCCCTCATTGACTCTCCAAGAGGATTCTTGAGTGGATGGGGGGGTCGTAGGTTTACCCCGGGTATCACTTCTGTGTCACTGTTAGACAGAGGCACAGTATACTAACCTCGAAAAAGGGCATAGCAAAATTAATTTAAAATGGGTGGCGAAAGCCAAACACACTCTGGCTAGGCTTATAAATGCCCTAGGGCAGATAGCCTTGTATGAACCTATGAACCTAAAGGCTGTGAGGTGCATTCTTTTGATTTTAATTGTAGCCTGAACAAGAAAATAAAATAGAAGTTCAGACCCGTCCCCCCATGATCACAGCAGCATCAGCCGTCTGGCTTCCAAAGTTTTGGGGCACTTGCTAGATGCTCAAACCTTTACAGTGACAACCCCTCCAGAGTTTTTCTACTGCAGAAGAAAGCACTCCTCTGCAGGCTTTAGAGGATTGTTTTGCTTGTCCTGTTACTTTGCTGGGCATACAAGTTCCCTTTAGAAATGCATTCCACTTTTTAATTACTATTTAAGTGTACTTTCCTGGTTAGGAAAGTTTTCATGTAGGAGTTTAACAAATTGTCATGTGACCTGACTGAAATAAGGGTGCTCACTTCCTGTCTGATTTAGAAGCATTTTTAAAAAAAATGTATGTGCAGAAACTGTTTTGCTTTTTGGGGCTGGCAAAGTGCATTAATGCTTACCTGTTTTGTGTGGATGTGATTTAACTTCATATTTTTACCGGCATATGCTGCTTTTTTCACCTGGGAAAGGGGCACCAATTTTGGCTTGACAGTGGAGCAAATTACTGATCCCATGGTTAGTCCTTCAGCCACATAAGTAGAACGTTAAGCAAAAACGGCCTTTACCACCACAGCAGGCTAGCAGTTTGCCTCTGCCTTCGGTGTGCAACTCTGGTGTGGCCTAAGCTGGTTCATCAGATCATTCCTCTTACCTGGGTTCAGTCTGGTGTAGTGCCTATGGTCAATATGGACAGAGTTAACCACATTATCTGCGGCTGTTGGCACCCCTCATTGTCAAGGGACAGCCACTCTTTCAGTCATGGGAGAGAAAGCAGGGAAGTTTTCCCTGTTTAGTCAAGAGTTTTGTGCCCAATTCCGGTGGAAGCTACTGCTGCCATTAGCAACTGTTTGCCTCATTTCTTTCCTGTCAAAAAGAACTGAAATCTAAACATGTAACTGCTCGTACTCGGATTTCTCTGGAGTGTTGTACTAGGTCTGGTTCAGGCTATTGACCCCTTCTTTTAAGGTGGTTTCTGATCAAGAAAAGGAGTACATCTTTTTGTGAAGAAATTCCGGATCCTGAACTGAGCAGGAGGATGAAAGGACAGATGCAGGGTTTTCTCTTAAAATATCTTAATCTAAATCAGATTGAGTACAGTATCCGATTCTCCCTGTGGGGATTTCTGAGACTGTTTTCCGGAATGTACCAGTGTGCTCATTTGGGAGAAAACTGAGGTTTGTCAGTCCCTCAAAATACTGAGTTACAGATGAAATTGCCAGAACTTTCACCCATTTCTTCACTGTTGTCAACATTGGAGGGTATGTTCATAAGTGGTTGCTATGCTAACTGCCCTTATGAACCATTTTAAGCCAAGCCATTTAACCCCATGTGAGAATCAAACCCTGCACCTTGTGTCTGGCATAATGTTTAAGGTGTTTACTTTATGACCTCCTACCCAGGCCAGGTACAGGCCTTTGAGACGTGTGTTATTGCCTCCAGTTTTCCTGATAGTTTGCTGCACCTAAAAAGGCAGACTGTATAAAGTTACTCGGTCTCAAGTTTATGCATTCATCCCAAGTTTGAGCCAGCAGCTGCAGTCTTAATTGTATTGCTGAACATCAAGTTAATTCCAATCCTACACTTCATGAAAAGTATGGGGAATAAGTGTATGCCTCTGTTTTTTTTTTTTCTCCAGAGTTTTGAATTGTCAGGCTCCTTTGTTTTAACTAATTATGGAAGTATGAGGAATATTGTCTGCAGTGTCTTTTTGTGATTAAAACATCTTCTTTAAATGATTTAGTTTCCTACGTCTTATAAGTCCCAACTTGTTTAAAGTGGTGCACTGATGCTATTTCCAGTGACTATAGCCCTGGTGCTGTTTTTGAGGTTTGACGGGCTATGTTCTCAACCTCCCATGTGTGAAAAATTAAGATGTTACATTCTTCTTTGGAAAGAGTTTTTGGTCCCTCTACTACAAAGTGTGATATGATAGAGAAACTGATAAAAGGACTAGACGTTTCAGCTCTCCTTTTCCAAATTTTCCATGGGATTTTTTTAACCCCTCATCCAGTTTTGGTAAACAAAATAAATGGTCTTGGCAAAATGTTGGTAAATGGAATTTTAAGATGCAATGGCAAGGGAGTTCCAAAAAGAATAGGAGCTGTCCAAAATAAAACAGTCCAAGTCAGAATGCGTATTTAAGGGGCTATATCATTGCACTCCCTTTTTTTTTTTTTTTTTTTCAGAAAGTCTGAATCTCTACTTTCTGGCAAAAGATAATTTCAGACAAATGGGTTCTGAAGATCCATCACAAAGGTTACAGATGGCAATGGAATGAAATTGCTCTTTTCAGGGGGTAATTCCTTATCCAGCCGATTGGATTCCTCTCTACCATGTTCATCTTACGGCTTCTCAGAGTAGTGGAGCCAGTTCTTGCTTCCCAGTTTTGCAAAGGTTTTATTCAAGATGGTTGTTGATCCCAAAGAGAGTGCTTTTAAGATCAGATCTAGATTTTTCCTAAAGCAGTATATGGTAGTGTCAGAGTTCAGAATTACATCACTTAACCTGTTGCCTCCTTTTCCTCATTTGTTTCCCATTAACATTAGAATACAGTCTCTTCACATGGGATGACATGATTGATGGACCTCGATGCTTTGCCAGAGATGGCCGGCATCCTTCACTCATGGGTTTCCTGATGCTGGCTAGGGCTCTTGCTGCCCCTATAGTGCCTTTTTTAGGCGATTTTCCAAAGACCAAATTATCACCATAATAGCTATAAATAAATGCAATCTGAGGGTAATGTTGCTCAACATTAGAAGTCTAAATCTCACGATGCACTTGCTCGAAGCACTCCTCAAAATGGAGAACATCGACATTTTGTGCTGTAACAGAGACCTGGTTTAAAGCAGCAGAAAGCACCCTGTGCTGCCAGGCTATAACTCATTCCACACCTTTCGGCCCCAGAACATGGGCCGAAGCTCCAAAGGTGGCGGTGTCTCCATATTCGTAAGGGATGTACACACCTTCAGACTAGTAGCCCAGTGTAACACATCTGAGATACTTCAGGTACAACTAACATTGGGTAAGACTGCGATTCGGGTCATAGCCTGCTGTAGCTCCCCTATCATGTCTCAAGACTACACTCCATGTTCCTAAGCACCCTGGAAACTATTGGAGTCCAACCCAACACTCTCCTACTAGATTACTTCAACTACCCCTCCAACTGGGGAAAACTACTCCTGCACCAATACACTGGCCCAGCGCTTCTGAAATTCATCAGTTCCAGTGCCCTGGACCAACTCATTCTTACCCCCACTAGAGGAAGCAACGTCCTTGACCTGGTTATTACTAACCTGGGCGACCGGTGCTATACACAAATAGTCAATTCCTTCCTGGTTACATCTGACCACAAACTAATCACCATGGAAATCCACATTTTGCCCACACCCCTGCAAAGGTAGCCACCATGAAAAAGTTCTCCAAAGCTGACTTTGGGCTCCTAAAAACAGCGGTGACTAACTTCATGGCACCCATGTCGATGGAAAATGGATGCATGACTGCCAAATCGTACACCAATGCACTCTACGAACATGTACATAAATGCATGGAATTAGCCATACCAAATGGAACAAAGACGCTCTCCTCCAAAAAAAGGAAGCCAATCTGGTGGTCCTCTGCCATTAAACTACAAAAGAAGGAAGAAACTAAATCCCAAGACTGAAAAACTCTTATTAACCTCAACAGAAAGTTGAGATCCCTCATCAAAACCTCTAAAGCCAGCTATGAAGCCAGACTTGCAGCATACACTAAAAACAACCACAAAGCCTTCTATAGTTGCATCAGAAATCTCCATGGCAATACCCAGGTTTGCTCTGAAGTTACTGTACAAATGGTACCTCCTATCTTATTCTTCTTTCTGCTTTTTTCTGGTTAGGGGTCGCCACAGCAGATCACCTGTCTGCTCATGATTGGCAGTGGAGTTTTACAGTGTCGAGTTGCCAGCCCAGCGTCCAACCTTCCACAGAAGGCACGCACTCGCACCTAGGGCCAATTTAGAGTGCCCAATCCACCTGCAGCATGTCTTTGGGATGTGGGAGGAAACCGGAGCACCCAGAGGAAACCCACGGGACCACAGGGAGGGCATGCAGACTCTGCACAGAAGGCACCCCAGCCGAGGATCAAACCGGAGAACCTCTTGCTTGAGGCAACAATGCTAACCACTGCACCACCATGGCTGCCCCAC
The DNA here is from genome assembly GCF_019279795.1 of Protopterus annectens. Classification (NCBI taxonomy): domain Eukaryota; kingdom Metazoa; phylum Chordata; order Ceratodontiformes; family Protopteridae; genus Protopterus; species Protopterus annectens. The sequence goes on from NC_056749.1 coordinate 566,021,782, forward strand.
AATGATGCCTCCTATACTGAGCCAAAAGATATTGCCAACATACTGGCAGACAGATTCAGTGCCAACTTTACCCCCCCCCCCCACAAAAAAAAAAGGACCAGACACAATACCGGAGGAATGCCAGGCACCCAGCATTACTGTAGCACAGGTTAAAGCTGCTTTGTCCAAGGCCAAGAATACAGCTTCCATGGGACCTGGTATTATCCCTGGATGTGTTCTGCATGAACTACAAAGTGAACTAGCACCACATCTGTGTGCAGTGTTCAGTCACAGCCTCACCTCAGGCTTTGTCCCTACCAAATGGCGCACAGCTACAGTCATCCCTGTCTATAAAGGGGGGAGTGACTACAGACCCTGGGAGTCATCACCCCATTAGCCTGACTGGTCTGATATGTAAGGCTGTGGAGCACATCATCATGGACCTAATTAACAAGGATATAGGGAATCTCCAAACTCTAGATCCCACGCAATTTGGATTTGTGAAAGGTAGATCATGCCTGCTCAACCTGGTTAACTTCTTTGAGTCAGTCATCAGAGCTATGGATGAGGGAAAGGCAGTTCATACGGCCTGCCTCGATCTGGCCAAGGCCTTTAATACCATTTCCCAGTCAGGAATTATTGGTAAACTCGCCAAGCTATGCATCAAACCCCTATTATCACCAGGTGGGGTGCAAATTGGCTCACAGAACCCACAGTGTGAAAGTAGTCTACTCCAAGTCAGACTGCCGACCAGTCACGAGTTGAGTCCCACAGGGATCAGTCCTGGGTCCTCTCCTGTTTGGCATCTACTTTTCAGAAGTCCAGGCCAACACGGAGGGACTCTGGCTGACCAAGTTTGCAGACGACTGCAAGCTGGGAGTCATTAACTCCCCAAGTGATGGTAGACATCCTACAGAAAGGCCTCACTGAGACCAATAACTGGTGTCGAAGCCATGGCCTTAAGCTTAATGCCGAAAAATGCATCCTCAACCCCTTTGGGAAAAACTCAGTTCCCACTAATTACCACATCGATGGGAGCCCACTCAACACTGAAAGCATTATAAGAGATCTGGGGACACAGGCTCTCAGCAGTCTCTCCTTCGATCACCACATTGCCACTGTGGTCAGAAAGTCCTATATGGCACATCTGATTACCAATGGTTTTGCATCCAGGAAGAGGGTCACCATCTCTCGCTATTCTTCCCTTATTAGGCCAGTCCTAGAGTATAATGCCTCATTTGGAATGTATCTCACTAGACACATGCAACAGCTGGAAAGGCCACAAAAGTACCTCATGAAGAGGATCCTAGGCCTTAACACATGTACACGGACAGACTCAAAACTCCAGCTATTCTCTCTCTCTCATATCGTCTACTAAGAGGTGATCTCTGCTTGACTTACAAAGCCATGTCTGACCCATCTCTGTTAGAAATGCTACTTCTAAAGAAATCCCAATCTTTCTGCACCACACGCTCCAGAGACCTCAACCTCATTACCACAATCAACAGAACATGCTGGAGGGACAGGTTCATAACCCAGAGACTGCCCATTCTCTAGAATAGACTTTACATACATATCAAGCAGAGCACCTCACTGGCCCTCGAGAGAAATCTTGAGTTAATGGGAAATAGTTCACCCCAGGCACTGCAGTGGTTCTACTTGATAGAGGCACTGGGAACTAACAGAGTGGCATGATGCCAGGGCACATCTGTGGGCTAGGCTTGTAAAGGCTCCAGGGCCATTAGCCTAGTACGCACCTATGAATCCCTGTTCATCCAGATTTCAGGCATTTCATGTTTTGTATGGTTGGATCACAGTATCAGTTCTGTGCCTTATCCTTTGAACTGGCCATTGCACAATGAGTGACAAAACTGTCTGACTCTCTCTATCCAGCTGATTGCAGGGTATCTGCATTTTCCATATTTAGATGACTCTTATCTTGGCAGTGTCTCTTTTCAAAGTGTCTGGAGTCTTGTACCTTGGACAGCTGGTGTTTCAAGAGAATATTTAAGTCTTCACAGTTCTGTGTGTGAGTTCGTGTAAACATCAGTTCAGAGAGCTGTTCTTCCATAGAAAAAAATCTAAATCTGTTTCTAGGGTTTTTCGTCTGGACTCCAATCACTGAGGGAACACCTTTAATTTTGGGAAATGTACAATGGTATTTGAAGTCTCCCTGATCCCAGCAGCAGTACCAAATATCTTTTCAAATCTGAGTTCTGGGATTTTTCAAAAGAGAAATCTATATCCTTAAATCTAGGTCTAGACTTTGCTTGGGAAGCAGTTTCAGAAGGAATTCAAAGTACAAGGTGTTTGAATCACCAAGGACTGATGCAAGCATAAGTAGAAAATAGCCCCTTGCTCCATTCAGGATATTCAGCTGTCAGAATCAGAAGTTTTTGCACATAGTACCACTGTCATCTGGAACATTGAGCAAGGAGGATCCAGGTTTTAGCCCCTTTGCAGACTAGCCATGTTAGCTTATCATAGAGCTTTACATCACAGTCTCACTGTACAGGCATCTTACATCCTGGCAGACGAGCTGAGCAGTGCCTCTCAAATGGAAGCTAGTTTTAGGGGGGTCTTCTAAGATTTGATCCATCTAGGGATGTTCCTCACTTAGACTTCTGCCATTTCTCTGAACAATTAGCTAGCAAAATTCTGCTCTTTGATTCCATGCAAGAAGGCCTGGAAGTCTGTTGACTTGCTTGGAGAGGAATGTTCCTGCATTCTTTTCCTTCCTTTCCACTGATACGCAAGGTACTTCTGAAGATTTAAGAAGGAATTTCAAAGTCTTTTTGAGGACTCCCTGATGTCTGAGACAATAGTTGTTCATTCTTTTAGAAATGGTTAGAGGCAACTACCACAAGCTTCCTCACAGACTGGATCTACTCGCACACGAACAGGGTGTTTGATAAACCCCAACCTCAAGCTTCAACAGACTTCCTAGATGATAGTGTCTTGATTCCTTGTAGGCACCTGTTTATGGAGAATGTTTAGCAGATACCAGAGCAAGGCAAGAAAGTCTGCTACTAGAAAATCCTGTATTACAAATGGGAAAAGATTGTGTATTGTTGACACGAAACAAAAAAATAGCACCCATTCATTTGGAGCTTTTCTCCCCAGGACGCCATTGAAAATGGGTTCTTTTGGCCCAGTGGACTATGCTGGTTAACCAACTGCAAATAAATAAGAAATTCAGGGTTAGTGTTCCCTGGTTTGACAACATTTGTGAGTTGTTGTCTCTGGCCTTCGTTGTTCCTCTCTCAGGGTTCATTTATTGGCCATTTCAGCATCTCTGCCCATGGATCCTCCTCTGCCCGTGCATTCTTGTATTAAAATGGTTTTGAAAGGGTTTTGCACGAGCTGTCAAAGAAAATCAGTGGCTCCTCATTGGGTTCTTAATTTTGTGGTAAAGAAGCCAACACTAGTCAGCCTGATGAGATGGTTCAAATGGACCAAGAGATTCTTAATGTGGAAATTTTTTTACTGATTTTTCTTACATCTGCAAGAAGAGTATCTTGGGGTTGACACCAGAAGAGCTAGCAACTCGCCTTCTCTTCCTTACAGATGATAATTCTTTAGGCATAAAGTAGCATTAGTTCTTAAAGGGGTATCTTGAGTTGAAGCCAAGCTATACATCACCCTGTCTAACCTAATAATGGGGGGGGGGCATATCTTGGATGTCCATAGACACCTCTGGTGCCATTGTTAAAAAAATCTTTATGATCTTTGGATCATTTCTTGTGAAGGTTAGAAAGAACAACCTGTGTCAAAAAGGACCATTTTCAAATGGTTGCCTCCGGCTATTACCCCTTATTCTCGCCACAACAGAAACCATTCCAGGTAGAGTCAAGGCCAGCATTATCAGGGCCTTGGCTTCATCTGTGCTTTTTAGAAAGGTTTGGATTCTAGCAGCGGCAGTTTGGACCTCCTGTACACTTGCAGAGCACTGCAAGTTTGGTTTCTTTGCTGTCTAGGTCTGGTTTTGCTAGGACCATTCTCCAGGGAATCCTGGACACTTCTTTCCCCTTCCCACATGTTGTAAAGATAGGGTAACCTATCCGTATAGCAAAGGCTACTTACTGCAGCATTTTTAACACAGTTTTTTTATCACTTTTTAGGCAAACGTACATTTTATGTAAAAGAAAAGTGTTAACCCGTTCATTGTTACAAACTTTATACATGCCATAAATGCTCATATGGTTTTCAATCCCAAATTGCATAATTGTTCTTTTACTGCCTTCCCTTAAACTTGACTCCTCCAAATCCATATTCTGCACGTTCCCCCAATTCCATTTTTTTGTGTTTTGCTCCTACCTTTTTCTAAAGATACTTTCTTTTTTTGTAATATTCACAAAACCTACAGTTGGTTAAGACTTTGATTTCCATTTTCTAATTGCCTTTTTTTTGGCAACTACCAGAACTTAACAAGGCCTTACAAGTGACTAAGCTGTTCAGATCCTGTATCCAGCTCAAAAAATGCTTCATTGGTTACACCCATTGACTCGCCCAGTATTTCTGCCATTGTACTCTGTGGGGAAATTTTTGTTAACTCTGCCATCTCATGACTCTCCGAAAACATAAGCTGCCAATTGCCTGTTCTTCCTCATTACACCTCAGACATTTGCCATCTACCTGAGGACAAATTCTTTTGAGGTCTGCTTGGGGTATAAAAATAAAACCTATGCAAAAACTCCCAAGCAAAAATCCTAAATCTTCTAGACATTGTTGCATGTTTGGGAGCTATGCACATGTCCTCCCATTGTTTCCTTGTGAATTGCTTACCTGTTCTCTTTCCTGTTTTTTCTAACTTCCTCCTGTTCCGTCAGTTATCATGCAGGATTTTTATATGCAGTACTGATTATTCGTATTTAACAGCAGCTTCTGTTCTAGATTCTGCTAAAAACTCTACCAGAGCAGGTCCTTCAATTAACATTCCTCTGCCCTTTTCTTTTTCACTTTGATATCAATCCCCTAGTAGGGAAGGCAGCCTCTAACATGTATTTCAAATGTCGTCTTGGCCTCTCCTTCTGTTACCTTTCCCTCTCTAGTTGTTTGCTCCTAGTGTCTTGGATGTTCTTAGTGTTTCACTGTTGCAGTCTTTACATTTGGGTAATCTGCTGGCAGGTTGCCCTCAGTCGGCCTGAATAACAGTCTTGGGTCCTGCGTTGGTTGCGGTCTCCTCTTCCATGACGTCAGGTCGTCAGGGGCATAAAACATGCAGCCGACGCCATTTTATTCAGTTTTTTTTTTTGCTGCGCGGTGCCCGATGCAGAAGCAGTTCGCAAGTGCCGGTTGGCCGACTCCTGAAATTTTTGCATTCGAGTTTCAGAACCGAAGTCTTCAACTAAAGCTAAGTACCCCATTGGGGAAACTTTTTCTTGCTCGTTAACTTTTACTGAAATCGTTAATTGCATTACTTGTGGGAAGCAAATACCTCCATAAGGATTTTCATTTGTACTGTATTCCTTGCCTAGGCCCAGATCATAACGTGCCTTTCTGTCGGTTTTGTGCTAGATTTAATCAATGCACTATTAAGCGTTGGTATATTTTTGCTGAAAAATATTTTGGATCCAGATTTAATTGCCCTGAAATGTCGTCCGTTAGCAATCCGACTATCGAAGTTCACAAAAAACGCAAAGAAAACGACAGACCGTCAAGGTGTAAAACCAACAACGAAGCTTCTCCTAAGCCAGTCGCCGGTTCACTGGTACTCAGTGAGGCGCTTTCGCAGCCCCTGGTACGTTACTTTCAAGTCACAGCCCTCTACCGAGACCAAAGCGGAATCCGGTATGCTGCAAGATTCTGAGTATTGAACCCACGGATGTCTCTCCCTTGGATGGGTCCGGAGCCGCTGAGCAGGCACCGGCTTCTGAGGGTGCTTTCAGACCTCAACATTTTTACATAAAACCGACGCCAGCTTCAAAAACAAGATCAAAAACCGTTTCTAAGTCTAAAAAACCAACGTATGAGCCATGTGCTCAGGCCCCTGTGCCTAAACAGAAGATCAAAATGGCTGAGGACTTGATTACCTTGATCAGGGGTTCTAAGAGCCCCCCCCTGCTGCTAAGAGGCCTAGGCAAGACACTGATTATGAATCTTCAGATCAGGTTTCTATTTCTTCTGATTCTTCTTCTGATCAGGAATTTTCTATACCACCTTATGAGGATTCAGATGCAGAAGAATCCATCCCATCTGCATCTCCTCCTGAGGAATATTCTTTCGGAGAAACCTTGCATACTTTAAGGGAACATTTTCATTGGGAGAGTCAGGATTTTTCTGAATTGGAAAAGAGGCTTAGGGATTTCCTTCTTCCTCAGAATAGGTTTTTGGCTATACCTCCTGTATTAGACATTGTTGTGTTTTCGGAATCAAGCATGGCTCCTGATGTCCTTCATTGATGCATCTGCAGTCATAACAAATGGGTTGTCCTGTTGTCAGGCAGCCCTTCGGTCGGCCGGATTCCAAAGTCTGGGTCCGGCTTCGGCTGATGTCGCACTTCACCCGACGTCATCTCTGCTGGTCTTCGGGTATAAAGGCATCAGCCGACGCCATTTTCCTCAGTCTTTCTTGCCGCGTGGCGCCCAAAGCAGAAGCTGTTCGCAAGTGCCGGTCGGTCAGATCCAGAGATTACTACTACCGAATACTACTTCGAAGACTTCTAAAAAGCTAAGTACCCCGTTGGGGACTCTTTCTTGCCTCAGCCGATGTCGGAAAAAGTCAACTGTTTAACTTGTGGGAAACAAATACCTCATAAAGATTTCCACTCTTACTGTCTGCCTTGCTTAGGCCCAGACCACGACGTAGCAGCCTGTTCGGCTTGTGCTTCCTTCAACCGACGAACGCTTAGGCGTCTGTCGGAGTTTGCTGAACAGTTTTTCGGCTCAGATTTTGCGTACATTATGCCGTCGGATCCTCCGACTACCCAAATTGTTAAACGCAAAGAAAAAGACCGACACTCGCGGTCCGCGGTTTCGGCTGAAACCACGGTTAAGCAAGCATGAGTGTCTCTGTTTCGCCGAAACCGAAAACCGGTCAACCTCCAGCCGAATCCATGACTACTACTGAGGCTCCTGCTACCTTAGTTGAATCGGCCTCAGAAATTTTGCCTACAACTGTGGTTCTTAGTGATTTATCGGACACCATCCCTTTGGATGTCTCTACCCCAGCACGTGGTGCTGCTAGGCCTCCTGCAGCCATGTCTATTAAGGCCTTTGCCAGGGCTAAAGCAGCCAAATCTGTTAAATCGGTGCCTGTTAAGCCCCCCTCACACAGGCCCACTTCAAGTTCACAAATGCTTACTCTGGCAGAAGATTTAATATCCTTAATTAGGGGATCCCAATCTCACCCAGACAGGGCCTCTCAGCCCCCAGAAAAGAGACCTAGAGCAGAGCCCCCCAAGCCAGTGTCCTCTGATGATTCTGTGGATGACTCGGACATTACAGACCAGCCAGAGGCTCCTTTTTCTACTTATGAAGATTCTGATGCTGAAGAATCCATTCCAGCTGCCTCTCCACCAGAGGAATTTTCCTTTGGGGAAACCTTACATGCCATGAGAGAACAATTCCAATGGCAGGGACAAGATTTCTCAGATTCAAGAAAAAGGCTTAGGACTTTTCTGCACTTACCACAACATAGGCCCTTAGCTATACCTCCTGTACTGCCTGTTGTGGATGATGCATTTAATGATGTTTGCACTGCTCCTGATTCTTTACCTCCAGCCCCTGCCAAACCAGATAGATTTTACAGGGTGCCAGACACTCATCACCACCTATACAAGGCCCCACTTGCAGATCCCGAAACTATATCCCAGGGGCTTAAGGCAGTAGCCTCGACCACAGCAAAAAAACCCTATTCCTTCTGAAAGGGAATCCATGTCCTTAGAGATGGGGGAAAAAAGTTTACACCTCTGCTACTCTCTCAGCTAGAGCTTTAAACTGTCAGTTTCATATGATGCAATACCAAGAGTTTATGCTTGATCAGTTAACTAAAAAACTGTCCTCTGATGAATCCTTAGATAAGAAATATGTATTAGAAATGGTGAATAATATCCAACAGGTTAGTAACCATTCCTTAAAATGTGGCTATGATGCACTGGAGGCTTCATTTAGATCAGCCATGACTGGCACAGTGATAAGAAGGCATGCATGGTTGAAAGAGCAGGTCTTACCGGATCATGTTAAAGCAAAGCTGTTAGATACTGTTATGGATAAGGCCAGTCTATTTGGTACACCTGCCCAGCAAGTAATGAAGAAAATGGAAGAAAAGGCAAAATCTGTACAAACAGTTAAAGATTTCTTACAGGTTCAGCAGGAACTGGCCTGCCAAAAATTGGTCCTTTCCAGACTCCACAAAATCCTAAAGGGGCAGGAATAGACGCTCTAGAGGCAGAAATCAATCCAGAGGTGCCGCCTACAGAGGACGACAGTGGCAAGGCAATAACCGAGGCACAGAGACAACCTCTGCCACTGCAACAGGACAATCACAGTGACTTGGCTCTGACACTGCCTACCAGGGAGCAAATAGCAGCACCTTTAGGCGGAAAGTTAGCCTTATTTTCGAAAAATTGGCACTATATCACAAAAGACAAATGGATTTTGCAAACCATAGACCAAGGATACCGGTTCCACTTCCACACCTTACCAGTAAAAAGAGGAATGCCAAACCTACCTCCAAATCAAAAAATAGAAGCTCTACAGCAGATAGCGAAATTAACAAAGATAAGAGCTGTGGAAAGAGTACCAATAACAGAACAGGGCAAAGGATTCTACTCCAGACTCTTCCTAGTACCAAGAAAAGAGAAAAGTTGGAGACCTATTCTCGACCTGTCTGTCAACACATACATCATTGTCCCAAAATTCAAAATGCTGACCCTACAGCAACTTCTTCCCATGCTGGGCAAGGAGTGTTGGCTGGTAACTCTAGATCTCAAGGAGGCATACCTGCACGTCCCCATTCGACCAAATTGCAGAAGATACCTCAGATTTCTTGCAGGATCAGAGCATTATCAATTCTCAGCATTGCCCTTTGGCTTATCTACTGCGCCCAGAGTATTCACAAAATGCCTGGCATCAGTAATCGCTCACTGCAGACTACAGGGAATCCAAATTTATCCATACCTGGACGACTGCCTGTTACAAGCGGACAACAAAAGCAAGCTGACAACAGATTTACAAAGGGTCATTTACTTGCTACAAGCCCTGGGATACACAGTCAATTTACAAAAGTCAAGGCTGATACCATCCCAAACAAGAACATTCTTTGGCGGAATTGGACACAGTAAAACAAATGGCATTCCTAACTGCAGAAAACAAAAGAACTCCCTCTTTACTTCTTGGCATTAACAAAGCAGAACAAACTAACAGCAAGAAAAGTTCTGCAGGCCTTGGGCTTCATGGCATCATGCATAATCTTGGTCCCACATGCCAGACTGCATATGAGAAAGCTACAGTGGTACCTAAAGAATTTATGGTCTCAGCACAGGCACAGCTTAGAAACAGAAATCCCACTAATCCCATGCCTAAAACAGGAGTTCCTATGGTGGGCTCAAGCATGCCAGTCAAACCCAGGCTTACCCTTCCACAACTTTCGAGCAAGCCAAACCATCACAACGGATGCCTCAGACCTAGGATGGGGGGCGCACATGCTGGACAAATGCATACAAGGATTGTGGACTCTACCAGTTGCACCTGCACATAAACCAAAAAGAAATGCTGGCAGTAAAACTGGCAATTCAAAAATTCAGACCATTCCTCAAAGAAGGCCATTTGATGTAAAGGACAGACAACACCACAGTCATGTGGTACATCAACAAACAGGGAGGCACTCATTCATACCCCCTATGCAGAATGACTTTGGACCTTTGGAATCTGGCTCTCAGCTACAACATCCAGTTACAGGCAATATTTGTGCCGGGAAAAGAGAACACCCTAGCAGACATGTTAAGCAGAACCACCTCGGATGCTCACGAATGGATGCTACACCCGGACATCTTCAAGGCCATCACAAAGAAATGGGGAATGCCACAAATAGATCTATTCGCATCCCCACTCAATCACCAGCTCAAAAAATTCTGCACAAGGACATTCCACCCACTTGCATGGAAGGTGGACTCTCTCTCCTTCAGCTGGAAAGGCCTGACAGCATATGCATTTCCACCTCTTCCCTTGATGCACAAGGTACTACTGAAAATCAAAGAGGAACGTCCAAGGATAATCCTGATAGCTCCGAATTGGCCAAGATAACACTGGTACCCATTGCTGAGGAGCATGTCTCGGGAGAGAATGTGGTCAATACCCCTGATGCCTTTGATGTTAACTCAGAACAACTACAACATCATGCATCCAAACCTAAAAACCTTGCAACTGACTGCCTGGAACATCACATAGCAGCAACTAACCCAGACCTTTCCCAAAGGGTTAAAGACATTATCCTTGAAGCCCGCAGACCTTCAACAAGAAGGAACTATGCAGGAAAATGGAAAAGGTTTGTCATTTGGAGTTCTGAAAGAGGAAAAGATGTGTCGAACATAGATATTGCTAACATTCTGGAGTACTTGGCAGAGCTTCTACATACAGGCCTGTCCTATTCCTCCATCAAGATACATGCATCAGCTATTTCAGCAGAATACAGCTTCGATCCACCTGTCTTTTCGCATCCTCTACTCGGGCAGTTCCTCAGAGGGATCAAGAATGTAAAACCTCAGAGGGATCAAGAATGTAAAACCTCCTAGGAAACCACCATTACCAGCATGGGACTTGAACTTTGTGCTAGAGAAGTTGACACTCCCTCCGTTTGAACCAGCAGCAACAGCAGATCTGCAACACCTGTCATGGAAAACTGCCTTCCTACTGGCAATTACCTCAGCAAGGAGGGTTTCGGAACTACAGGCCTTAATGGCAGTGCAACCCTTCCTAATCTTCCATCAAGATAGGGTGTCCATGAGAACTAATCCTACATTTATGCCTAAGGTGGTATCCAGAGTGTCTTTAAACCAGGCAATCCACCTACCTACCTTCTTTCCCAATCCACAGAACAGGGGGGAAAGACTGCTGCATACCTTGGATGTACTTAGGCAGTTACGCTACTACCTGGACAGAACCAAAAGTAACAGAAAAACTGACCAGCTTTTAGTAGCCTATGCATCAGGAAGGGAAGGAAAAGCAATTTCCAAACAGACAATCTCCAAATGGATAGGAAATTGCATAAGATTCTGTTACTCCTACCATGGAAAGCCAATTCCACAGAACATAAGACCTCATTCTACAAGGGCTACAGCCACTACCACAGCTTTCTTACAAGGAGTGGCAACCAAAGACATTATTGAGGCGGCTACTTGGACCTCCATGCATACATTTGCCAAGCATTATAATTTACCTCTATACTCTAGATCCCGAGCAGGGTTTGCCACTGCTGTACTACAAGGGATCCTAACTACACCATAAATTTTCTTCCTCCACCCCTAGTTTGGCTATGGTATTCTACCCATTTGTTATGACTGCAGATGCATCCATGAAGGACATAGTACAGTTTAGTACCTACCATAAATGTAGATGTCTGAACTGGATAGCATCTGCAGTCAGGATTACCCACCCTCCTTCCCCTCTGTGGTACTCCTAGGGTATTTACCCTCCTAATAGCTAGCTGGGGGGGAGTCTCTTATGGTGTATTTGTTTGTATATATGTACATACATGCTTATTTTTGTGTTTGCCTTCTACTTTTTTGGAAACATTGGCATTTATCCAAAATTTAGCCTTCCAAGAGGGCAACTGGCATCTGGGGCAAGAAACACTGAGGAAAATGGCGTCGGCTGATGCCTTTATACCCGAAGACCAGCAGAGATGATGTCGGGTGAAGTGCGACATCAGCCGAAGCCGGACCCAGACTTTGGAATCCGGCCGACCGAAGGGCTGCCTGACGACAGGACAACCCATTTGTTATGACTGCAGATGCTATCCAGTTCGGACATCTACATTTATGGTAGGTACAAAACTGTACTATTCCCTACCTCCGGCTCCTAGTAAGTCGGACAGATATTACAGGGTTCCTGACTCCCACAAATTTCTATTCAAAAATCCTGCTGCTGATCCTGAAACTATCTCACAGGGTCCCAGAGGTGTAAAGGCCTCTACAGCCAAAAATCCTACCCCCTCTGATAGATTCCAGGGCGCTGGATAGATGGGGAAAGAAGGTTTATATGTCTGCAACCTTGGCAATTGGGGCCTTAAACTGCCAGTTTTATATGTTTAAATGTCAACAGCATGCTATGGGCCTATTGAAACAAAATGATGTTGATTTCTGATGGTGTGGAAAGTAAAGAATTGCAGGAATTGTTGCATGCAGCCGAACAGGTTGGAAAGCATACTTTGCAATGTGGTTTTGATACCTTGGAGGGAGGCCTCTTGCAGGGCCGCAGTTACTGGATCTGTGATTAGAAGGCATGCTTGGCGCAAGGAGCAAATTCTGCCTGATCATGTTAAAGCTAAATTGTTGGAACCTTTTACAGCATGATACTCTGTCTGGTAATAAGGCAGAAGAGGTTTTAAAGAAAATGGAAGACAAAGTTAAATCTATGCAAACGGTAAAAGATTTCTTACAATGCAGCCTTCCAGGTTCAGTAGGCACTGGCCTACTAAAAATTGGTCCTTTCCTGTGTCCAACAGAGCACCTCCAGGCAAATCCAGGTGCTCAAAAGGCTGTGTAGATACCAATCACAGGGTTTTTACAGGTCAAAGCAATGGGGTGCCTCCACCTCCAAATCTGGAGGAAACAAAGCACAACCCTACAGTAAGCAGTCTCAATGACTTCCCTCTACCATCACTTTTTTAAGCCCCCTTGGGGGGGAAATTAGCACTTTGTGCTCAAAATTTGCAGTTAATTACCCAGGACAAGTGGGTATTAAACATAGTATCCCACGGGTACAGATTTCATTTCCATACTTTCCCAATTCCAAACAGTTGGCCAGATCTGCCACAAAATTAATGGGCAGAGGCTCAAACAAGTTACGTCCCTCATGGATATGGGGACTGTTCAGCCAGTACCAGAACAGGAAAAAGGACAGGGTTTTTATTCAAAGCTGTTTCTGGTACCCAGAAAAGACAATGCTTGGAGTCCAACACTGGACTTACAGATTTTGAACACATTCCTGGACATTCCAAAATTCAAAATGCTGACTTTACAACAGCTACTGCCTATGCTGGGCAAGAATGCTTGGTTAATGACTCTAGACTTGAGGCATACATGCATATCCCAATAAGGGAATTGTGCAGAAGATACCTCCGCTTCAAGGCAAGTTTTATGCATTACCAATTCTCTGCACTGCCCTTTGGCTTATCTACTGCCCCCAGAGTCTTTACAAAGTGCCTGGCACCAGTAATTGCATTTTGCAGACAAAGAAGCATACAAATTTATTCGTACTTGGACGAATGTCTCATTCAAGCAGAAAACAAGGACATTCGTCTTCAAAATCTGGCATTTGAAAAAGGCTACTAACATGCCTAGGGTACATAAACGAAAAGAAATCACAACTGGTACCCTCTCAAAAAATTATATATCTGGGTGCAAGCTTGAATACAACTGCCCAGATGGCTTCCCTTACGCCAGACAAAGGCAACTGACTATATACTTCAAACAGATGGCAACAAAATCCCAGTTATCTGCAAGACAAATTATTCAGGCTTTGGGGTTCAAAGCATCCTGCATTCTACTAATTTCCTATGCAAGACTGCATATGAGGAAACTTCAATGGTACCTAAAAAGTTTATGGAGTCAACATTGTCACAGCCTGGAAACCAATGATACCTCTCATTTCCTGCCTACAACAGTTTCTTTGGTGGGCAGAGACATGCCACCAAAACAAGGGACTGTCATTCACTCTACATGCCACCCTAACTACAGACGCATCAGACTATGCTTGGGGGGGCCCACCTGGCTGGGAGATGCATTCAGGGCATATGGAGCCCAAAACAAATGCATCTGCATATCAACCAGAAAGAGATGCTAGCTGTTCAGAATGCCCGGACAGCCTTCAAGGACTTACTTTATCCAGGACAACTACTGATAAAGACGGACAACACCACAGTTATGTTATGGTAAACCTGTACCCAAGGGAATCTGGTCACATTCCACTAGAGCTGCCTCTACCTCAGCAGCCTTTCTCAGAGGAGTTTCAACCAAAGACATTCTAGAAGCTGCTACTGTTCATACCTTCACAAAGCCTTATCATTTGCCTCTCTTCTTTAAATCCAGGGCAGGCTTTGTTACTGCAGTTCTGCAGGGCCTTATAGCCGCTCCTAATGCTATTTAGTTCCATCCTCCCATCCATAGCTTTGGGATTCTACCCAAATAATATGACTGTAAAAGTGAAACATGAAGAACATAGTACAGTTGTGTACACTTACCATAAATGTAGATGATGTTCATCGTGCATACAGCTGCAGTCATAACAGATGGGTTCTCTGCCATCAGGCGGGTCCTCGGTCAGCTGAATTCCAAAGTCTAGGTCCGGCGTCTGCTGTCGTCACTTCTTCTCTGACATCAGTGCGCCAGGGGTATAAAAGAACCAACCGACACCATTTTCTCCAGTCTTTCTTGCCGCGCGGTGCCCGAAGCAGAAGCAGTTCGCAAGTGCCAGTCGGCCAGCTCCTGAAATTACGAAAATTTTGCAACCAAAGTCTTCTTTAAAGCTAAGTTACCCCGTTGGGGAAACTTTTCTTGCCTCAGACCGATGTCAGACAAAGTTAATAATTGTATTTCTTGTGGGAAGCAAATACCGCATAAGGATTTTCATTCCCTCTGCATTCCTTGCTTAGGCCCAGACCACAACTTCTCGGTCTGTCGTTTTGTGCTACATTCAACAAACGCACCATTAAGCATCGGACGGAGTTCGTCCAGCACTATTTTGGCAAAAAATGTAACTATATTATGTCGTCTGATACTCCAACTCCAGTTTTGTCTAAAAAACGCAAAGATAACGACCGACACACTATGTCCTCGGCCTCTACCGACACCATGCCAAAGCAGACTACAGGTGGTCCGGTTCTCAGCGAGGCGCCTACGCAGCCCTGCCTACCGACGACACTTCATTGGCAGTGTCTTGTGCCCGAGGTCACAGGCTCCTCGGCCCACACTCCGACTACAGATACCGAAGCCACTCTTGGTGGTGAATCTCAAAATGTAGACAGGTCTGCCTCCTCTCAAGGTGTCTTTAGACCTTCCTCTTCTTTTTCTATCAAGGCTTTCACTAAGTCTAAAGCAGCCATGCATTCTAAGAGACAAGCTCCACAGGGCCCTTCTCCAGGCCCCATGCCGAAAAAACAGATGCTTAAAATGGCTGAGGATTTGATTTCTCTTATCAGGGGTTCTCAACCCCCCCCCCCCCTCCAGACAAAAGGCCCAGGGTGGAGGAAGAATCCCCCTCCTCTGACCAGGCCTCCATTATTTCAGAGCACTCTGATGAACAGGAACATTCTTACTCCCCTTTTGAAGATTCTGATGCTGAGGAGTCCATTCCCTCTGTCCCCCCCCCCCAGAGGATTACTCATTTGGGGAAACCTTGCATACCTTAAGGGAACACTTCCACTGGGAAGGCCAAGAGTACTCAGATTCCAAGAAAAGGCTTAAGGAATTTTTGTTGCTACCTCAGCACAGGCCTCTGGCTATTGCCTCCTGTCATAGACATACTAGATGATGTGTACTCGGAGGCCTGCCTTAACCTGGATTCTTTACCTCCAGCCCCAGTCGAGCCTGACTGGTACTACCGGGTTCCTGACTCTCACCAATTTTTATACAAAAGCCTTGCGGCTGACCCAGAAACTATCTCACAGGGCCCCAAGGGAATTAAGGCCTCCACTGCTAAAAACCCATTACCTTCCGAGAGAGATTCCAGATCCTTAGGTGGGGAAAAAAGGTATACACCTCGGCCACCTTAACCATGAGGGCATTAAACTGCCAGTTCCATATGCTAAAGTACCAACAGTTTCTGTTATCACAGCTGAGAAGCAAAATGTCACAACCTGAACAACCAGACTTGAAGTTGCAGGATTTGATGCATAGTGCAGAACAAGTGGATAGACATACCTTGCAATGTGGTTTTGATGCTCTAGAGGCCTCGTGTAGAGCTGCTGTTACAGGATCAGTCATACGTAGACATGCCTGGCTCAAGGAGGCAAACCTTACCAGATCATGTCAAAGCTAAATTACTAGATGCCCCTCTTCAAAAGGATGTATTATTTGGTGTTAAAGCTGAGGAGGTATTAAAGAAAATGGAGGAAAAGGCTAAATCAATGCAAACAGTGAAAGATTTTCAACAGGTACAACCTCCACGTTTCAGTAGAAATTGGCCTTCCAAAAATTGGTCCTTTCCAGCCACGGACAGACCCCAAAGAGGTAGATGCAGGCGCCCGAGTGGCAGAGGGCAATCTCAAGGATCGTTTAGGGGCAGACTATGGCAAGCTCCTACACAGAGGTGGCGAGGATAGTTCACAGCCATTCAGAAAGCAAGCCCAATGACTTCCCCCTTTGCATGCCAAATAAGGCTCAAATGGCAGCACCTTTAAGCGAAAAATTGGCATATTGTCACAAAAGACAAATGGATCCTGGACATTATAAACAGAGGCTACAGATTCCATTTTCACACCCTTCCAAAAATGAGAGGCATGCCAAACCTACCACACAATCAAAGGGCAGAGGCACAAAGACAAATTTCAGATGTCATGGACATGAAAGATATTAAAGAGGTACCTATGCACGAACAAGGTCAAGGTTTTTATTCCAGACTATTCCTGGTACCAAGGAAGGGAAAAGATTGGAGACCTGTTTTGGACCTATCCATCCTAAACACATTTTTACTCGTACCAAAATTCAAGATGCTCACATTACAGCAGCTTCTTCCCATGCTGGGCAGGGAATCTTGGCTGGTAACATTGGACCTCAAGGAGGCATACCTGCATGTCCCAATCAGACAAAATTGCAGAAGATACCTCAGATTTCTTGCAGGTTCAACCCATTATCAATTCTCTGCGTTGCCCTTTGGCTTGTCTACTGCGCCCAGAGTATTCACGAAATGCCTGGCATCAGTAATTGCCTACTGCAGACTTCAAGGGATACAAATATACCCATATTTGGACGACTGCCTGATCCAAGCGGACAGCAAGCACATACTTCTGAAACATCTGGCTTTTGTAATAATGTTGTTGAATTCTCTGGGATACACAGTCAACAAAAAGAAATCAAGGCTAATACCCTCTCAGAAAATAATTTTCCTGGGTGCAAATTTGGACACAAACACCCAGATGGCCCACCTCACTCCAGAGAAGCAGGGGCAACTAACTCAATACTTCAGAACACTAGCAAATTTCACCAGGCTGACTGCAAGGAAAATCCTGCAGGCTCTGGGATTCATGGCATCTTGCATCCTACTAATCCCATGTGCAAAGCTGCATATGAGGAAACTTCAATGGTACCTGAAAAACCTATGGTCTCAACACAGCCACAGTTTGGAAACAATAATAACACTAATTCCATGTCTTCAAAAGGAGTTTCTGTGGTGGGCTCAAGCATGCCAAACAAACACAGGTCTCCCATTCTGCAAGCCTCAAGCAAATCAAGTCATCACAACAGACGTCTCGGACTACGCCTGGGGGGCGCACATGACAGATCGGTGCATTCAGGGCAAATGGTCCCAAAAAGAAAAGCACCTTCACATCAATCAAAAGGAAATGCTAGCAGTAATAAATGCTATTGTAGCTTTCAAAGACCTTCTGCATCCAGGTCAACTATTGATAAGGACAGACAACACCACGGTAATGTGGTACATAAACAGGGAGGAACCCATTCATATCCCCTATGCAGACTGGCCATGTCACTTTGGAACATGGCCCTGGAATTACAAATTGAACTTCAAGCACAGTACTTGCCAGGCAAGGAAAACACGCTGGCAGACAACCTAAGCAGAAATATGACAGATCCACACGAATGGAAGTTGCATCCTCAAGTTTTTACAGAGATAATTCAAGCATGGGGAAGGCCAGACATATATCTCTTTGCTTCCCACAAAAATCACCAATTGACAAAATTCTGCTCAAGGACTTTCCATCCACAGGCCTGGAGAGTAGACGCTGTCTCTTTCAGTTGGACAACAATGACAGTTTATGCCTTTCCACCTCTTTCTCTGCTGCCCAAAGTTCTATTAAAAACCAGAGCAGACAGACCAAAGATGATTCTCAGTACTCCAGACTGGCCAAGACAGCACTGGTACCCACTCCTGAGGAGCCTGACGCATTCCCCTCCATGGACCCTACCTCTAATGCCTCTTCTTCTAACTCAGCACAGCTTCAAAACTCTTCACAGTCAGCTGAAAACACTCAATCTGGCCGCATGGAAGATTCCTTAACATCACAACAGACCCTACTCACCAAGGAGGTGCAGGATGTCATTTTGGAGGCCAGAAGGCCGTCTACTAGAAAAGCTTACTCCGCAAAATGGAAACTGTTTTGTGCCTGGAATGAGAAAAAAAGAATCCTGGAAAATTGAATTTACCTCAAATATTACAGTATCTAGCTGAGCTGCTAAGCAGTGAACTTTCATTCTCCTCCATCAAAATCCATGCCTCAGCCATTTCTGCAGAATACAACACTGATCCACCTTTATTCTCTCACCCCCTCTAAAGACAGTTCCTCAGAGGGGCAAAGAATATAAAACCCCCAAGGAAACAACCAATACCTGCTTGGGATCTCAATTTCATTCTAGAAAAGCTGACCTTGCCTCCTTTTGAGCCAGCTACCTCAACAGATTTGCAATATTTGTCCTGGAAAACAGCTTTCCTTCTGGCTATCACCTCAGCTCGTAGGGTATCGGAACTACAAGCCCTCATGGCTGTGCAGCCTTTTATCATCTTCCATCAGGACAGAGTTTCCTTATGAGCCAACCCGTCCTTTATGCCAAAGGTGGCATCCAGGGTAGCTTTGAATCAGGCTATACACTTGCCTACCTTTTACCCTAATCCTCAAAACAAAGGGGAGAGACTACTACATTCCTTGGACATCCACAGACAGCTGCTTATTATTTGGACAGAACAAAGCCTTTCAGAAAATCAGAACAGCTCTTTGTGTCCTATGCTATAGGAGCTCAAGGGAAGCCAATTTCCAAACGGACAATCTCAAAATGAATAGCCCACTGCATACGCTTTGTTACTCTTTTCATGGTAAAACTGTACCTGCAGGCATCAGAACTCACTCCACAAGGGCCACAGCTACCTCTGCAGCTTTCCTTAGAGGAGTTCCTACCAAAGATATTTTGGAAGCTGCCACTTGAGTTCTGTGCATACCTTCTCCAAGCACTACCACCTACCATTATACTCCAAAACTAGAGCAGGCTTTGCCACTGCAGTCTTGCAGGGCATTCTGGCTCCTCCTAGTTCCACCTAGTGCCTACCACCCCTTTCTTAGCTTTGGGATTCTACCCATCTGTTATGACTGCAGCTGTATGCACGATGAACATAGTACAGTTTTGTACCTACCATAAGTGTAGATGTTAGAGTGCTAATACAGCTGCAGTCCAGGTTTCCCTCCCTCCTTCCCCTCTTGGGACAGGCCTATTGGCTAACACCTCCTCAAACAACCTGATTGGGGTATTCTTTTATGGTGTATTTGCTTGCAACTACTGTATTTTGATTATATTGCATTGCTTTATTACACAAATTTATGTATTGCCCCAGATGTCAGGTGCCCCCAGAAGGAAGGCAAGAAAAACTGAAGAAAATGGCGTCGGTTGGTTCTTTTAAACCCCTGGCGCACTGACAGGGAAGAAGCGACGACAACCGACGCCAGACATAGACTTTGGAATTCGGCCGACCGAGGACCCGCCTGATGGCAGAGAACCCATCTGTTGTGACTGCAGCTGTATTAGCACTCTTGTACCTACCATAAATGTAGATGTTAAACTGTACTTTCGAGTGTATTCACTGTTGCAGTCCAGGTTACTCACCCGCCATCTCCCTTTTCTATAACTTTTCTTTCCTTCACTATACTCTAAAGCCTTTGTGGTGTATCTTGTTTTTAGAAGAAGGTAAAGCTCATGTTGCTAAAAGTGCATTCTCATCTGACATCTGGGGCAAGAAAAACTGAATCTAATGGTGCCAGCTGCATGTTTTATACCCCTGACGTCATGGAAGAGGAGACAGCAACTGACGCAGGACCCAAGACTTTGTTATTCAGGCCCACTGAGGGCAACCTGCCAGCAGATTACCCAAATGTAATGACTGCAACGGTGAATGCAGTCTTACATCTACATTTATGGTAAGTGTACATAACTGTACTTTCTTTTGCCAGTTTTCTCCAGTAAATTTCACTCCCTCTTTGCCTGTTCTCTGTACTTCCAATTGCAGTCATCCCTGCTGACAGATATCTCCTTTCTCCATTCTTGTTGGCTTGTTCTTAGAATACATTCTGCTACTTTAAAGAATGTAATAGATGCCTTAAGGATTTGCATCCAGAATCTCACACTATCCTTAAGTTCTTGAATTTCCTCCACTGCTTCCTCATCATACCTTTCCACTTTGAATCATAGGTTTCTGCTTGACTGTGTAGCTGTAAAATATCTTTTCAAATCAGGTAATTCTAAACCACCTTATTTTATTGGAAGGATCAATTTATCCTCTTGACTCTTGCCATCTCCCCCCCCCCCCCCCCAGATAAAATCCTTCAACTTATTACTGTCCACAACTTCTCTTCTGGTTGATAAAAAATTGTTTGAGCTGTATATAAAACTAAAGGGACTAAACATTTTTACCGCTTGTATCTTACTTTCCATAAACAAGCGCTTCCAGTTTCTCAGTTTTGTCATTATAGTCTCTTGGTACATGTGTTTAGCTGCCCATAACAGGATCGTTTTAACTTTTTTTTTTGTCCCCATAAGTTTGGGTATTGCAGAACCAGTTCATGTGTGGGCACATTTTTACAGCTATAGCCTTTGATCTGATGTTATTTTAATTTATTCCTCAACTACTGGGTTCAGATTCGAGACTGATGCTTTTTCCAGCTCATGGGACACTGAAACCTCTGTAGCTCCTTCCTTACCCATAGTGTACTACAGTAAACTAACCAGCACCCATGGGGATTGGTGGATGCTGGATAACTGTAGTTTCTGGTTGAGCGTTACTATAAAAAATAGACCTGACTAATACTGTATCTTATACCATTGGTTTGGTTTGACTTGTTCTCAAGATGGGGGGAGGGGGAGCGGGAATTTATTCCGATCTTCCTTTTTAAAACTCTAAAAATGTAAGGCATGTTTCTAGGGAGGGGGGGGGGCGAGAAAATTGTCAGTTGTTTCTTCACCCCCCCCCCCCCCCGGTTGCTTGGGAGTGCTGGTCGCTTGAGTTCCTGTTAACCGAGTTTACTGTAGTCCCGTAGCATAACTCTGATCTTGTTTGCTGTCTTTATGTATGTACGTGTTGCTGTTGGCTCTTGAGCTGTAACTTGTTTCTTTTCAGAAAAAGTAGATTTGGCTATCTAATCTTTTTTTCTGCTGAATTGTATCCTCTTGACTTTACTACCTTTAAGTGTAATTTCTAAGTACCATACTTGGTATTTTCCCTTTTTTTTCCTGTTAAATTACCATTGCTGGTAATCCATTTTTTTATTTTTTTTTTTTTTTAATTTCTAGATAGATGGGGGAAAAATGTTTTTGAACATGTTATAGTTCGTGTTTATAGTTATGGCTGAGAAACCTTAGGGTTTTAAAAAAATGTAAGGCCTGTGTCTATAAGATTCTGTTATTGGATGCCCACAGTTTGTTTTGTTTAGGCCCGGACCATTTATGTGATATATGTATGGCCTTTAATCATAGGGTCCTTAACAGACCACAGAAATTCCTTTTGAAAGGATTACTACTACCTTCTGCATCCTCTAGAGAATCTGGACTCAAACCCCTAAGGAAAAAAACATCCATCAGACCTTTCAGGTTCTTCTGCTGTGAGCTTGGAACGTCCTCTAAATATATAGGATCCGAAGATAAAACCCTCCTGTCCTACATCAAATCCAAAATCCATAACATCATATCTGACTCCCTCAGACCTGAAAAAGCAGCAATCTCCTTTTCTCAGAGGAGTTTTGTTTACAAAGTAGTGGAGAGTTTCTCTGTTCCGAGAAGACCTATTCATCCTCCTTGGCTCTTACTTCCTAGACCCAGTTGTATTTGCATCTTGAGCCTCCACTTCCTGCACACCACGACAGCCAGTTCTAAGTCTCCAGGATACCCCGCAGGGTATAGTGATATCTTCCAATACTTCTCTGGAACATCCCACCAAAGAAATTCCTAGGAAGCGAAAGTGCAAAAGGAGGCACTTAAACTGTCCAAGAGTTTGTCACAATGGATACCGATTTTGTTGAAGGGGGAATGGTCCCCAGATCAGCACCTGATAACTCCTCATTTGGCGAGACACTAGAGATCCTCTCACAAAGGGGTGATTCCTGTCTGGAAGGGATGTTGGTTGAGCAATCCTCTATATTCCTGAAAGCCTTTGGGACTGGCCCATCTACCTCCTGGTGAACTCTGTCTGCCGATAAGATCATTGATTTTGATGTCTCGACTCTCGATGGCCATGGAAGGAAGGGAATTTTGAAGCAAAGGAGTACCAGTTGATGCCATGGTCATAGCAGTGGCCACAAAGAAAGAACCTTTGATAACAAAGTTCTCTGTTCATCCCCTTAACAAGCAGTTGAGTGCTGGACAGATTTGAGAAGGTTATGTACGCTTCAGTGACTTATGACGTTTGGTTGCTGAGTTATTTGGCATATTTCACTGAACTGTAGAGGGATTTGATTAAAGTCACCAAATCCATTTATAGGACCATTACTTTTGCTTCACAGTTGGCTACCATGCAGTCTATTTCAGATTTGTCCATGAGGCTTCCCTCTTGCAGCTGAAGGTATCTCAAGGGCGGTGGGTTCAGGGATTTCCAGTAGGCATGCCTTGATGCACCTGTGAGATTTTGTGGAGCCCTTCAAGTCTTCCTTTGGCAATGCTCCCTTTGGAAATTCTTTATTTGGCCCAAGGTTAAAGACTTTGTCCAGGTGTGAACAGGGTGGTAAGACTCTGTCTGCTGTGGGCATGCGTATTTAGACTCTGCAAAGGACCTTTTTCAAAGAATCAACGAGGATGAAAAAAGTGGTTTAGAAAGTCCCAGGGTCCCTTCCAAGATTTATGTGGAGATAAGAGTTCCCGTGGGGGGGACTAATGCAAAATGCTGCCTTTGTGGCAGAGGAGGCCTGCAAAACCGAGTGGTCCAGAGATGCTTTCTCTGATCCTACCAGTGCTTCTGAAAGGAGGCCTGATTGTCCATCTCTGGAGCCAGTCAGGGGGTTATCTCAAAAAGATCATTCAGAATTCCTCTGTCTGCTCTACTGATTCTTCAGGCATTGGGGTCCATGTCTGCTGCAATTAGTTTTGGCTCCATTAGCTTGATAGCGCCTGAGAATTCTTAAGTGGACTCTAGTAACTCACTGGTCTGTTAATCAACCCTTATCCACCCAAATCAGGATAAGTCGACCATGCAAAACTTGGTAGTTTGCATCTGCTTAGATAATGCAAGGTCGCTCCTTCATTCGTCAGCCCAAGACCATAGTTACCTTGGACGCTTACCAGATCTGGTTGGGGGAGGGCATTTCTTGGGGAAACTGTCTTAAGGCACATGCCCCCCCCCCCAAAGAGGCCAATGTGTGCATATCAAAGTCAAAGAAATGAGCAGTCCTGCTAGTGTTGCAGGCTTTCCAAAGACATGCTCTCTCCAGGACCATTGCAGTTCAGATGGACAGTGAAAGTGGTCTGCATGAAACCAGGAGGAACCAAGTTTTATCCCCTGTATCAAGAAGCTTTGAGTGTGGCAGTGGATGACCTCATCCAATTGGTTTCTGATAGCAATGCGTATTCTTGTGACATCCAGTGTGATAGGTTAAGCAGGTCTGTTCTAATACCTCAAGTGGTCTGCTAATATGAGTGGCAGAAAAGGTATTCCAACTGTGGGACCAACCTTGCTGTGATCTCTTCGCATCGCTCTTGAAGTGCTGCAAGTATTTTGCCCTGGTGCCTCACCTGGGGAATCACCGAGAGAGACTCCTCCACGATTGGTCCCCTGGTCTCCAGTGCCTATCCCCCAGTATCTGTAATCCCCATACTCCTTCAGAAGCCATCTCAGCTGAAGAGCACAGTCATCTTCACTGGTCCTTACTGGCCTGGTCAGATTTGATCCCCCCCTTTTTTGGCCTGATCTGCTTCGCCTGCCATGAGTTCTGGGTCCAATTCCAGACCTGTCTCTTCCAACAGACATAATACACCCATACACCTTAATCCTAAAATTGGCTGCATGGTTTCTTTACTTCCTTTAATAGCAAAACGGCCCAGTCTGTCCTCCCCCATCTGTCACGTTTTCTGTTATCTTCCCACAAATCTTAAACTAGGCAAGTTTACAGAGGTAAATGGGAAAAGGGTTTATTTGGGTGCAGCAAAATGACATTGATTACTTTTCAGCATCAGTACCTAAAGTTTGAGTTTTTAGCTACAGTTTAATGAAGGGGTTAGTTCTTCAACTATAAAAGTACAAGTGTCTGCCATTTCTAATTTTCACATTGGAGTAGGTAAATTGTCTTTGGCGTGTTCCAAACTTTAAGGCCTTTATAAGGGAAATAAGATCCCCTTTTAAAGATCTTACTCTGTGGGATTTGAGTTTTGTTTTGGTCTTTGACCCAGTTTACATTTGAACCGTCAGTGTGAACTAAAATGTTTAATCTGGAAGTCTGTTGAATGACCATTATATTTGCCAGGGCTTGAAATTCTGAGACTCTTATCTTCTAAACCACCTCATTTGTCATAAGGATGGGGTATCTTTATGAACCAACTCATCCTTCCTTCCTAAAGTGGTGTCAAACTCCAGTGTTAAAGTATTGATTTTCCAGTTTTCTTTCCAAATATTTGTAAACAAAGAACATATATTGCACCTGTTAGATGTTTGCAGTTACGTTTTTATCTGCATAGGGCAAAACTTAAGAAATAAGATCAGTTTGTCTCCTTTTCAGATTCAAAATTGGGCAAACAAGTTACTAAAGTAACCTTGGCAAAATTACAAGAAATTGGGCTCATCTTGCCAAAACCACTCCAGATCTTCCTTGAATGATGTTTGTGCAGCTGTTACTTGGGCTAGCCCTCATACCTTTATTGCCCATTACAAATTGGATCTGGTTTCTAGGAGGAGATTAGCCTTCAGTTCAGAGATTTTTGGTAATATTTTTCCTTAGAATCTTCCTGGGATTCAGGTAGCTGGGGACAGTCTCCCAACAGTTGAGGAAAGAATGGATTTGACATCCGATAGTTATGTACTTAAACATAACATTCCATCTGCATTGTCCATTTTCATTCCTCCTCAACTTCCCTATCTGCAACCCCCTACCATTTTGACTTCTGGAAGGATTGGAAGAGGCTAAAGGAACCAGTTTTCCTTTGAGCTCCAGATATTGTTCTCTTATCTCTTGTTAAATTTTGTTTTAGACTTAAGTCATCAAACAAGATCTGACCTATGGTAGGGGATTAGTGCATTATGGGTAAGGGAGGAGCTTTGAGACTCACTGGAAGAAGCGGCAGAGTCTGATCTGATCCCAACAGCTAAAGAATGAAAATAGGTAACACGGATGAAACATTATGGTAAATGCAACTTTTTGGGGATATAAAATGAATGCAAACTGTCTAGCAATGTTCCACAAGGCCAATCTCCTTTTCTGGTTTTATCGGGTACAAAATGTTTGCAAATAAAGACAACTTTCTTGATTACCGTATTATATTATTGAACATCTGATTTTTTTTTTTTTGCCAATGGTTCTAACTATAATGCAAATAGTAAGGGGAAAGAGGATACTCCTGCCTGGTTACTGTATTCAGACAACTAATTGCAGAGGAACCCTCCCACTTTTTTTTGCCTCCAATCCCTCGCATATTCTCTTAATTGACCTTACTGTATTAAGGGAAAAAGTGATTCCATTCCCAGCTTACTGTGTCTAATGCTTTCTGTGCATCAATACCCCACCAACAATAGCAGTATTTTCTTGTATTCTGCTTCTGTCTGGATAATCTTTCTTCTGTTAATGTCATATGCTTGCCTCCTTTCCACAAAACCATGTTGAGCCACATGTATCAATTTTGATCAACACCTTTGCCATTCTTTTAGTCAAGACCTAAACATGTTATGATCTGGATTTAACATTTTTAAATGGGCCTTTGTGAAGTTGGATCTTCAGGTGTTACAGCCAGAACAGCTTTTTCCAGGATGTTGTTGCTTCTCCTACTTTTAAAACTATCTTTAAACACAACTTTCCAGATCTTTACCATTTTCTTCCTTTCTAGCTTCTAAACTTCCATAGGAAATACCATATGTTCCCGGTTATTTTCCTGCAGGTTGATTATACATCACCATTTTTTTTCTCTCCACCTGTCTTGACTAACTGTTGAGCCTTATGTACTTGTAACCTTGGCATACACATAAATTCTGACTTGGACTACTGAATTTACTTCCATACCATATATTTTACTAAATTTCTTTAGAAATCTACCCTCTTGTATTTTCCTGTCTAGGTCCACCAGATAGAACCTCACTACTGCAAATAAAGTTCCAGTCCCCACCTATAATTTTCCCTGCTGAAACTTAATAGTTTCTTACAAAATTTTCTTAAGGTCCAGAATAGCATTTTTAGGTGGAATATAAATATGCGCCAGTGAACTCCTCCTCCCTTGCGAGTAGCACTTTACTACAACACATCTTCCATTACTTTTTCCTCTCATCACTGTTGGAGCTCCTCTAGCAGTTAGTATAAGTACTCCCCTTTTCCTTTGTCCTTGATGTTCTGCTGACCATCCTGAAATCTCACATGCTCACTTTCTTTCCAAATGTGTCTCGTTTAGTAATGCTGTTAGCACTTTGTTTTTCTTAATATAATTGAATACTCTTAGTTTTTATACCTGTGAGGCCACTCGTGTTCCAAAGTATGTTCAGTGTAGTCATTATGATAAATTTATTCCCAAATGTTTTATATGAAAGCTTTTTTAAATACCTGTTTCCATATTTTGTGTTACATGCACCCACTATTTGGCAGGTTTATTTATCCCAAGACCTGCTGTAGGTGGACTGGACACTCTAAATTGGCTCTAGGTGTGAGTGCATATGTGCTTTCTGTAGAAGGTTGGGCGCCGGGCTGGCAACTCGACACCATAAAACTCCACTGCCAATCATGAGCGGACAGGTGATCCGCTGTGGCGACCCCTAGCCGGAAAAGCTGAAAGAAGATTTATTATATAGTTTGTCATTTACATTTGACCCTATGTCATATTTTACAGTACTTTTCTATTTTTTTTTTTGTTATGAAAGCTTTTAAGGTTGTTTTTTCTTTGTTAGAGTTGTCAACTTAAACTAACACACTATGTACATATTCAGATATTGAAGTTGTTCCTTTCTGGTAGGAACAGTTGTCCCAAATTGACAGTTGCTCACACAGGCATAACTTAATCTAATATTAGTTTATCTATGATGATGTGCATGTTGCAGCTTGTGCTCCTACTTGACACTAGTTGCAGTTTCTTTTTTCTTAAAACAGTAACTGTAGGAAAAGACACTTGTTTCCTTATCTTTAGATCGCATGCAACAATAATGGAAATACTTTACTATGTAACATGCAATTTGTCATTTAAATGTCCCATGTGCATAGTAATAATTTTTTATCTTCCTCTTCCGTGTCCTTTCAGATATTTGACATGAATTGGGGCATGTGTGTTTTAGTCTCACACAAGTTACACAGTCAGCAAAAGTCCAGTCTTTACACTTTTTTTTTTTTTTCTTGGAATCTATATTTCCCAAAGTGATTGCTTTATATTCTCACATGTATTCACTTATTTTGGTGTTGCTGGTCTTCCTGTTAATCTTCATCTCCATCTCCAAACCCCAGACGTTGGTTCAGTAAGTCTAGTGCAGCAATGATTAGTGTGATAAACATAGTGTCACATTTTATTGTGTACTGTACTAGTTCAGCTGTAGCATAACGCATTTCCAGGTTTGCTGTTTCTGGGCCTGTTTTGTAACTAATTGGTTAAACAGTATGATTCCCTGGAGATACTTCAGGTGCAGCTAACTGTTGGTAGGACACCCATTTAAGTCATTGCCAGCTTCAGGACCCCCACCATGAATTAGGACACCCAGTCTGCCTATTTGGATCTACTTGTCTTTTAAGATGCAGCCGAATGCCATGGTTTTGGGTAACTTTTAACTATGCATCCACTGACTGGGTAAAATGCTCTTGCTAAAACTCACTTGCCCAAAAGGTTCCCCTGCTTAACTCCAGTACCCTGGACCAACTGGTTGACACACCTACAAGGGATGCCAACATCCTAGATCTGGTGCTTAACCAATATGGGGACCACCTGTAGCATCCCCACTGTGGGGTCTTTCCTGGTGAGATCTGACCACAAATCTCATTTGAAGTAACTGTCGCACCTGACACCCACTTTCCACAAATCTCATTTGAAGTAACTATCGCACCTGACACCCACTCACCCCCAGCAGCAACGTTTCCAATGCAGATTATAACATTTTATGGGATGGTATAAATAGCTTCACTGCACTTCCGCTTTCAGATGGATCTGGCAAGTTTGCCAGGTTCTACACCAGTGCCTTGTACAAACATGTATAACTGCATTGAATCAGCTGTACTTCATGGGACCAAAACAAGCCCTTCAGTGAGGGGTAAACCTACCTAGTGGGCAACTGCCATTAACAGGCTTTGCAATAAGAGGAAGAAATTTTCTGAGGGAGCAAGCCCTAAACTGGAAACACTACCTCCTCGGCATAAACAAGCAAGTAAGAATTGTGAAGTCCTGAAAAGCAAACTATGAATCCAGGTTAGCTTCCTCAACTAAGGACAGCTCTAAGGTGGTGTTGAGTTGCATCTGTGATGCTCACCAATATGCGTCATCCCCACACTGGGCCAGTAATCAAGGAACCTGAATCCTCACCACTGACACTGGAGAGGGACGTCCATTTGGAATACAAATGGATACGCTCAGTATTTCCAGATGGAGCTCTCTCTGAATCAAGTACAGTTTCCCTTAAGAGCACACAAGGAACGCACTCAGCCAGGGGTCTGGATGTCTGACTCCCCACTGGTACAGCTTGTGGGGTTAGGTCCTCGGCCAAGTGTCCAAGCTAAGTCCTCCAGCACCCTCTGTAAACCCAATGCTTCCTGTCCTTGTCCTAAGTAGCTGACGCACATTGTTTGAGGTTATTTTCTCACACATGCGCACACACACACAGACAGGTGCGTACACACACGCGAGCGCACACAGACGCTCAAACACCTGGGAAAGGCTGGCACAGATTACCCACTCTACCTGCTTTGCCCAGACTGTATAAGGTAGTTATCACTGCCACCAATCAGTTTCTGTAAGACTCTGACAAAGGATATCCAATTATGCTGTGTATTAATACTGTTACAAATGGTGGTAGTTCAAGATGGCTAGGCCTTCTGGAGTGGCCCACACCATGTCACCAAATATAAGCACACTCCAAGGTTGGATACTTTCTACCAGTGCCAGGCACCATTAAAGTACATGAAAGTACCAAATCTAGTTTTACAGTAAACCACAGATTTCAAATCACAGTAAATATTGAAAAGAACACTGGACAGACTGAAAGAAAAATATCTAAACTAAGCTTCACTATATTCCTGACTGAATCTAAGAATTATTGTTTCCTAGTTAACTTACTGTAAGGCAAGATGCTGTGGGTTGAGTGTCTTTCTAGTTAGGCTTCCCAAACAGAATACTCGATACACTCTGATTTCTCTTTGTAATATCTAAGCCAATAATTTCCAAGAGAGCTGGCAGAATGACCTCATCTGGTCACCTGACTCTGGGTTCTCAGTGTTCCCCATTAAAGCTGAGACAGGAAGTTTGCACAGACTGCCGCAATACACTTCCAAATGTTTATGGTAGTGCCGGGGGCCTCCCCTCTTTACACTAAATTAATTGACAAAGGCTCTTCCCCACACCCCTCATCTCCAGTCCTATCCAGCACTGTGGGATGCCTTTTTAATGGCTTAGGTCATTTAAATTTCCCTTATTTTTTTTTAAATTAACCTCTAATGTGACGGAATCCGCTTAAAACATATATGTTTTATTTCACCTACAAAAATGCATACACATTTCTCTTCAGCAGGGTGCACTGTTGCATTTCAGCACAGGTATAGCTTATCAATAGATTTTCAGCACAAGCATCTGTACATAATCAGTTGTATATACGAACGACATACAGTTGTAATACATTTATAACATAAGCATCTTGTTTGTCTGTTTGATATTAAAAGGACCTATTTACAAAACTCCATCTGGCTATGCTGGCACTTGCCCATATCATCACAACATCCGTAACTTGAAAAGAAAGGCCCAGATTTGTGCTGAACTGGTAGTTAGATACCACATTTACTGAGCCTGTGGAAATGGCTAACCTGTTGGCCAACGGCTTCTGTGAAAACTTCACTCCCTTGTCCCTGCCACACATACCCCATGGCATCCCTACCACCTCTCCCTACCTAGTTTTTCTAAAGAGCAGGTTGTAAACATCCCAAGGCCAAAAGACAGAATCTGTGGGACCTGATAACATCCCAGACTGCATCCAACATGGGCTTCAAGAATTAGCAACACCATTGGGTACCCCCCTCCACCCAGTCATAGAATAAGCACCGGCTTGGTCTCAGCTGAATAGAAAATGGCCACTGTTGTTCCCTTGCACAAAGGTGGTGCTTCCACTGACTTTGGAAACTATAGACAGATTAGCCTGACTAGCCTTATCTGCAAGGCCATGGAGCAAATCATCATGGACTTCAGCAAAGATATAGGTAATCTCCAAACACTTGACCCTACTCTATTTGGATTTGTCAAAGGGAGATAATGTCTGTTAAATGTGGTGGACTTTTTCGAGTCATTCACCAAGGCCCTGGACAAGGGAAATCCCTGCATACAGCCTACATAGATTTGGCTAAAGTATTTAACACTGTTCCCCTCTGGCATCATTGGCCAACTCACCCAGCTAGGTGTCAACCCTTGTATTGTTAGATGGGTTGCTCAATGGTAGAACCCATATAGTCAAAATAGGGGAGTCCATCTCCAACAGCAGACCTGTAACCAGTGGTGTTCCATAGGGATCAGTTCTGGGATCTCAACTGTTTGGACTATACTTATGCCAAAGTGCAGGCAAAAACTAAAGGTCTGTGGCTGACAACAGTTGTTGATTGCAAACTGGGAGCAGTCATAGAACCTCCAAATGAAGTCCACATCCTACAAGATGGTCTTACCCAAACAAATGATTGGTGCTAAAGTCATGGCCTTAAACTGAATGCATTAAACCAAAAAATACAGCGAAAACAGAGACTCACAGAAACTGCATAATAAACCAAAAGCCTACGTAGTGATTAACTGTAAAGTAGGAATGGGCGCCAACAGAAAAAGCAGAATTTATTAAGCACTATTGTCCTGGTGAATCCAGGGACTTCATCAGAATGACATACAAGAACCACACAGCCTTGTTATACAGTTACTGTCATGTGACAGTTAATAGACCAAATATTTTAAAGTCCTTTTTCCGACTATTAATGAACAGCAAACTCTTAGAGTTCCACCTACTTGTTTTGAAAAACTAGTACCCCCATAAACTCATATTCAGGAAATATTAAAAAATCTTAGTAACAAACGTGTATAGAAATACTGTTAATATAACAAAAAAACGGAACCACAAAAGTCACAACCATCTATAGTAAAAGAATGTTATAAAAAAGGTACACAGTGTTCTTGTGAATCTTAAACCACTGCCAACATTTTTTTTAACCTGGGGTAAAGGCTCTGTCTTTAAAGATGGGCATAAGATTAACATTATCCTTCACCCCTGGGGAAACCATGGCATTGAGCCTGAGTTGCCAATAAAGTTCTCTCATACCAATCCTGTTTTCTCAGTTCCTTCCCCTAGGATCCTGTAACAATTTCCAGTATAGCAAATAAGAGCCTATTAAAACTGGGGCAACAAAGTGAATGTTTATATGAAGCTTTAAGATTCTTGCGTTGGATAGCGTATACATGCTCGTACATGCATTTACTTGGGGGTTCTCTCGGTCTTACCCACATAGAAGAAATTGCAATTATGACAGGTAGCAATGTAAACTAAACCACTACTTCCACAGTCTCCTGTTTATAATTTAATAACTTGAACCTCAGTTGCTACTAAAATAAAGGTGCAATACTTAACAAGCCCCATATTTTTTTCATACCTTTCCTTTGTCCAGACCTGGAAAGAGGATGTGGAACCAACAAGTACTTCAAGTTAGATTCAGTCTTGTGTACAAAATGTGGCCTTTCTAAATTGCAAATGAGATCTGAATTTGTATGGAACATCACCCAGTTTCTAGCCAAGAAACTACCATAGTATAAAACCATGGAGTCTACGAAGTTAGTGTTAACATTGTGATCGTCTTGTGTAGTAAGTTCTCCAGACCCCAAAAGTAGTTTATATGTGTAGTCCCCCATTTAGCCATTACATTTGTGGCACACTTGGCTACTAAATCAGGAGGGTAACCCCCCCCCCCCTCTCTAAACATGTTACATAATGCAGATATTTCTGCCCAAAATTGTGGGGAGTAAAACACATTCCTAGCTGCCATTATTTGTCCCTTCACAAAGTTCCTCTTAATATGTAAAGGGCGGTTGCTAAAAAATCCAAGTATGTATTCGAATAAGTTGATTTCCTGTATAATTTAGAACCAAAATTGTTTTCCTCGTATTTTTTTAAGTGGCATCTAAATAGCCTATACAATACCTGGAAATATTATAGGTGAAATTAAGGGCACGCATTGTTAAAGTAATCTATAAATTCTTTAACACCTATTTTGCTATTCCACAAAATCAATCTAGATACTGTAGGTTTGTATGCTACTACCTATCTTGAAATCAAGATAAATTGCTTCTCCCAAAAGTACATCACCAAGTTAGCATAAATGGGTGTGAACTCAGACCCATTGTCACCCGTTTGGTCTTTTTAAAAATACTCGCCATTTGGATACAAATAGTTCAGGAAGGCACATGTATTCCACCAGTAACATAATAAAATTAATCATGTTACCCAAAGGGCCAAGTTCTAGTAGAGCATTATGGAAGAGGTCCAGTCCTTCCTTATGTGGGATGGATAGAAACAGATTGACTAAATCAATAGTTACAAAAATACACTCCTCTGAGTAATCATTCTTAATTTTCTTAAAACCCATGACTCTGTTAGGATGTGATTAATGGGAATTAAAATCCCTTTAAGTATTCTTTCAATGAAAAAACCCAGAGTATGAGTAGAACTTTTGTGTGAAGCCATTTTGTTGCCCTAGTTTTAATAAGTTTTTATTTGGTATAGTGGAAATTTGTTAAACATGACCCTAGGGGAGGGAACTGGGAAAATAGGACTGCTATGAGGGTACTTTATTGGCAATTCGGTCTCATTGCCATTGTTTCCCCTTGGGCTAAATGTTAACGTTAATCTTGTGCCCATCCGTAAACAGAGCCTTTACCCTTCGTAAAATTTTTTGGTAGTGGTTTAAGATTCACAGGAACACTGTACTTTTTTCCTTAACTTTTTTTTTTTTTACTGTAGATGGTTGTGATTGTTGTGACTTCGTTGGTTCCATTTTTTAAGTTATAGGCATCAATTAGAATTATTATCAGTATTTCTGTACATGTTTGTTACTAATTTTAAAGATTTTTTTAATGTTTTCTGAATAGGAGTTTATGGGGGTACTAGTTTTTCAAAACAAATGGTTGGAACTCTATGAATTTGTTTAATTGTTTGAAATAGGACTTTAAATATGTTGGTCTATTAATTATCATTCTGTATAAAAACTGTGTGGTTTTTGTATGTTCTGATGAAGTCCTGGGTTTACCAGGACGAACACGCTTAATAAATTCTGTTTTTTATTCTGTTGGTGCCTGTTCCTGCTTTACAGTTTACCACTACATAGGGTTTTGGTTTCTTAAACTCAATGCAGAAATTTTCCGTTTTGGCAAGAGCAATCTTCCTGATAACTACCACATCAATAGCAACACCTTAATGCACAGTGGTGAGAGACCTGGGCACACAGGTTGATAGCAACATTACCTTTGACCACCATGTCTGCGTAGTGGTAAGAAGGGCATTCTATATTGCTCATATTATAAGGACATTGTCTCCCGAAAAAAAGTTGTAACCTCCCTGTACTCTTCCCTCATCAGACCAGTAATGGACTATAATGCCCTTTTTGGTATGTACCTTTCCAAGCATCTGCAGCAGTTGCAGAGACCACAAGGTTCCTCTCAAGGAAAATTCAGGGTCTTCAGCATCTGTCCTAGATCTATATTCTGTCTCTCTTCATTTTGTTTCATACAGATTACTTGGAGGCCATCTCTGCCTTGCATACGAGGCTGTCTCTGACCTTGCTTTATTGGAAATTTTGCATATCTTCAAGTTAATGGTACATGGGTCACTGGCTCTAAAGACCGTAACCTGGTGTGTGACATAAATAGAGCCTGCTGGACTGACAGATTTGTCTCCCAGAGGTTACCACACCTTTGGAACAGACTCCCACTTCATATCAAACATGGTCCTCTTCAAACGCAATCTGAATGATTGGATGGTAACCATAAATTCACCCCAGGGGTTGCACCCGTGTCTTTCCTGGACAGGGACAGGAGATGCTGATTGTGGAAATAAGGGTAAAACTTGGCTAGACTTTTAAGGGCTCTAGAGCCATTAGCCCAGTGGCTTCCTATGATCCTTTAGTTGTGTAAGTAAATGTACCATAACAGTAGATGCTACAGGGATCACTACTGCACAAATTATTCCTTCCCTTCATCCCCCTTTGTTTTTTGATTTTATGTTACAATGTGTGTGTATTTTTACTCGTGTCTTTGGGCTCAGCCTCCTTCAGTTGGGATGAAAGGTGTGTGTGTGTGTGTGTGTGTGTGTGTGTGTGTGTGTGTGTGTGTGTGTGTGTGTGTGTGTGTGTGTGTGTGTGTGTGTGTGTGTCTCTTGTCTGCTCCATTCAAATGCTCAATCCAAGACTGAGCTTTTGCATTATCAATGACAAGAGTTTGAAATTTTCAAACATAGCTGTTTAGGTCACAAATATTTACACTCACTGAAGTACTTTGCTTGAAACATGATGTACATGCAGAAAAGAGACTGGAGCAAGTTAACTTCTTGGTTCCTGCACTTTCACTCAGGCTGTCACCCGAGGCAATAGAAAGTTTTCATCTCTGCTTCAAGCAGCAGCCTTCTGAGGAGCTTATTGAGCGACATTTCTTGAGTCCTCAAGTTCTACAGATTCGTGCTGAAGGCCAATTCCTGGATGATGCTGGGCTGTCTTTTTAAAAGCAGCCTGATGTGGGTTTCGAGTATTTGTTTGGTTTCAAATCTCCTCAGAGCTTGACCATACATGGAGTTCTTTGCACCCGGAGCAAAACCGTCATTCTACTATTTTTAATTTTAAGAAGCTAACTTAAAATGCAATTTCTGTACTTTATGTATGGAAGGGCTGCCGCCAGTATCACAAAGCCACCTCTGGTGTTAATCCAGTAAGGTTAGCCTAATGCTTTGGTTTCCTATTACCTTCACCCTTTAGCTTTTTTTTTTTTTTTTTTTTTTTTCTTCTATATATGGACTACCCTATTTTTTGGAAAACTATTATTTGTATATAATTTTATAAGGATCACACAAGATGTTCATCATGTTTCACTGTTGCAGTCATTACACTTGGGTTATCCTGCTGGCAGGCTACCCGCCGACAAGTTATGTGTTGTGTGTAATTGTAGTTAACATTTTGATGAAAGTCTTTCCCGAATATGTAGCATTTTTGTTATAATTTATTCAAGGAGTATTGAACTCTTGGGTTCTAACATTCATAAAAGTTTTACCAAAACGGTCTCACTTGATGACTTCTCTGACAGATTTCAGGGTTTTATTGCTTTGACCTGTTAAAGTTGACTTGGAATGCAGAGTGCATCGTTCTTTTAAAACTACCTTTAAAAACTGGCTAGTACATGGACTTTAACATTGAAGGACTTGTAGGGCGACACTGTGCTCGTTTTGGCTAGTATCAGTTTACAACAAACATCAAAACATTGCATTTAATTTGCTTTGTGTATTTTTCATATTTTTGCTTTATGACCAGAAACAACTTTTTTCATTAATGTTGTATTTTACATGTTTTTTTTCAGCATCAACAGTATTTCAACATAGCTGTTGTAAATTATATTTCATGCAACCCCCCCACCCCGTCAGTCTGGTTTGTTTGATGTGTTGCATTGCATATCAGTATTTGCATTATCATTTGGCAGAAAATGTCTTCCACTGTTAACTCAGTCCTTTCAGTCCAGCATTATACACTCGCACAAGATTTCACACCGATTTTTTTTTTTTTTTTTTTATTTAGTAGCTTCATATTTATACATATTTTTCCAGTCAAATGGCCACAGATGTAAGTTTGTGATAGTACTTTAGGTAATGGGTGATTTTTTTATCAGCGGCTCTATTTAAGTTTTATAATGTTGCAGATTGAAGTTTAGATGCATGAAAGTTGGAGAACAATGAACGGTTAGTTTTCTCCATCCTAAAGTTTGGAATGGGAATTGGATAAGACTGTAGCAGATGACTGGAAAGTTTAGTCAACCACGATTCCACTTTAGTTTGTCATTAGTTTTAAGTTAATGCATGTTGTCCTTGTGAGTATAGCAAAATGTGGTTGTGGGCATTGAGACCAAAGCAATAGTGTTATGGTAGAAATTTTAATTTATGGGTGATGTGCTGTTAGTTGCTTTGGCTGGATTTTTGGTAAGGTGCTTTTAAAGTCTGGCTGTATGCTGCCTCATTGTGCAGGTTGAAGCAGGGTTTTTGTTTTACATTTGTTAAGGGAGCTCTGACTTGATTGTGCATGTTTTGTTTTGAATAACTGCACTTTTAGGCTTGATGGGCAGAAGTCCTTCAGTAACTCAGTATATCTCGTATTAAGTTTTCCAGGTTATTAGAGAGCTTTGCAATGTTTTTTGAAAAATTTTCTGCCAGTTGGTACAAGGCACATGGCCATGGCACCTGCAAGGTTTTGGATGAGTGGGGGTCTTTGTTCCCTTCCCAAATGCCTGAATTGGAGTATAGTTTTTATTTTGTCTCATTCATGACATTATGCTACAGCCCTTAAGTCCCAAGCTTACAGTACAGGTTTAGCTTAACTCTCAACTCTCCAAAAATGAAGCAACAATCTAGAGAATTTGCAAAAATCTGGTCTCTTTCTCATAATTGTGGCTTTGTGGCAAGTCACTTGCAAATCATTGAGGACTGAATTCAGGAAATGACAGAACTGAGTTTCACATTTCATAGTCTTAACAAAATTCATGCTAATGCAAAACCTGATGCTCTTAGTGTTTCACTGTTGCAGTCATTACATTTGGGTAATCTGCTGGCAGATTGACCTCAGTCTGCCTGAATATCAAAATCTTGGGTCCTGCATCGGTTGCGGTCTCTCCTTCCATGTCGTCAAGGGTATAAAACAGGCAGCTGACGCCATTTTCTTTAGTCTTTCTTGCCGCCCGAAGCAGTTCACAAGTGCCGGTCGGCCGACTTTTTTGAAATTTTCAAATTCAAGTTTCAGAGCCGAAATTAAAGCTAAGTACCCCGTTGGGGAAACTTTTTCTTGCTCCATACTAATGTCAGTTGTATCTTTCGGCTTATCCCGGTTAGGGGTCGCCACAGCGGAACTCTGGTCCGCTAATGTTTGGTAGTGGATTTTTACTTGCTGAGTTACTAGCCCTGACTCACAACCTTCAACGAAGGCACGCCCATTCACGCATACCTCCACACAGAAGATTCTCTAGCTGAGAATCGAACGTGACAACGTCTTGCTGTGAGGCGACAACGCTACCGCAGCACCACTTCCGTGGGTCCATACCAATGTCAGTAAAAGTTAATAATTGCATTACTTGTGGGAAGCAAATACTAAATAAGGATTTTCATTTGTACTGTATTCCTTGCCTAGGCCCAAATCATAAAGTGCCTTGCTGTCGGTTTTGTGCTAGATTTAGCCAATGCACTATTAAGTGTCGGTATATCTTTGCTTCAAAATATTTTGGAAACAGATTTAACTACCCTGAAATGTTGTCGGATAGCAATCAAGACTACCGGAGTTCACGAAAAATGCAAAGAAAAGGACAGACGGACCGTCTAGGTCCAAAACCGATGACTAAGCTTATCCTAAGCCAGTCGCCGGTACTCAGTGAGGCTCTTCCGCAGCCCCTGATATGCGCTACTTTCGAGTCGCAGGCCTCTACCAAGACCCATGTGGAGTCCAGCACGCCGCAAGATTCTCAAAGTATTGTACCCGCGGATGTCTCTCCCTTGGATGGGTCCGGAGCCGCTGAGCAGGCGCCGGCTTCTGAGGGTGTCTTTAGGCCTCAGCATTTCTATATAAAACAGACGCCATCTTCAAAGGCAACTTCTAAGGCTAAAAAACTGACGCATGAGCCACATGCTCAGGCCTCTATGCCCAAAAAGCAGATGATCAAAATGGCTGAAGACCTAATTACTTTGATCAGGGGTTCCCAACCCCCCCCCCTCGAAAAGAGGTCTAGACAAGACACTTATGAATCTTCAGATCAGGTTTCAATTTCTTCTGATTCCTCTTCTGATCAGGAATTTTCTATACTACCCTGTAAGTATTCAGATGCAGAGGAATCGATCCCTTCTGTATCTCCTCCTGAAGATTATTCCTTTGAAGAAACCTTGCGTACTTTGAGGGAACATTTTCATTGGGAGTAAAGATTTCTCAGAATCAAAAGAGGCTAAGGGATTTCCTCCTCCTCCCTCAGCATGTCTTACTGCATTCTACTGATACCATATGCAAGACTGCATATGATGAAACTACAATGGTACCTAAAAGTTTATGGAGTCAACATTGTCACAGTCTGGAAACAATAATTCCTCTCATTCCCTGCCTACAACAGGAGTTTGTTTGGTGGGCAGAGACATGTCACCATAACATGGGATGGTCTTTCACTCTACCCCCTGCCAACCAAACCCTAACTACAGACTCATCAGACTATGCTTGGGGGGTCCACCTGGCGGGGAGATGCATTCAGGGCATATGGAGCCCAAAACAAATGCATCTGCATATCAGCCAGCAAGAGATATTAGCTGTTCAGAATTGCCCTGACAGCCTTCAAGGACTAAGTTCATCCAGGACAACTACTGATAAAGACGGACAACACCACAGTTATGTGGTACATAAACAAGCAGGGAGGCACACACTCCTACCCCCTTTTGCAGACTGTGGGACACAGCCTTGACTTACAAAGTACATCTTCAAGCTCAATTCTTGCCAGGAAAACAAAATACTCTGGCAGACGACCTAAGCAGAAACCTTATGGACCCTCACGAGTGGAAACTGGATCCACAAGTCTTCAGCATGATAAAGAAATGGGTGAGCCCGGACATAGATCTATTTCCTCTCCCCAGAATTATCAACTGGACAAATTCTGCACAAGGACTTATCACAGACAAGCATGGAAAGTGGATGCCCTGTCCTTCAGTTGGAAAAACCTATCTGTCTATGCCTTCCCTCCTCGGCCTCTTCTTCCCAAAGTCCTACTAAAGGTCAGACAAGAAAAACCAAAAATGATTCTGATTGCCCTGGAATGGCCT
Organism: Protopterus annectens; assembly: GCF_019279795.1. Classification (NCBI taxonomy): domain Eukaryota; kingdom Metazoa; phylum Chordata; order Ceratodontiformes; family Protopteridae; genus Protopterus; species Protopterus annectens. Next base: position 566,061,540 of record NC_056749.1, read on the forward strand.
TGCCAACACTGGTACCCAATCCCAAGGAATGTGTCTCAACTCCCTCCTTGGTATTCGCCTCGAATACCTGATTTACTGTCTCCGCAAAAC